>NC_092874.1:279297018-279314518 GCF_028372415.1 Notamacropus eugenii
CTAACAAAAAGAAAGGGAGTTAGAGGACCTAATGCAAGGAGATAATGTAGCTGCGTAAGTATCCCTGAGACATTGTAGGATTCTACTCCTGACTTTTTGTGTGAAAGAAAAAGCTAAAGGAGGCCAGGGGACAGTATATTGCATATTAATTAGATCTACTTGCGTGAGGAAATCCTAGGACCAGAAGGAGTAGGCATGGTGAACACCTTTTGGATAAGGATCAATCGAGACAAAACAGAGACCATCATCACCACATACTGCAGACCATCTCAAGAGAAGGAAGTTGTAGCTGAGAAATTCAGCAAAGAAAGAGATCCCAAGTGAGATACAGAGGCATGATAGGGTGGAGTGATGGGAGAAGTCAGTTATCGACTCATGCTCTGTAGCTCTCTCTGCCCAAAGCAGAGCAGCAAGCACATTCTTGACTCACTTTCATGATAATTTCATGATAATAGATAAATATATATGTTTTGCCTTTATTTGTATCACCAGCCTAGGTGTGTATATATACTCACTATATTATATGTAATACACACATATATACATACACATGGACACAACTACATATGGAGGCTAGTGTATAGACCGCTAGCTCTGGAATCAGGAAGCCCTAAGTTCAAATTGGCCTCAGACGCTTAGTAGCAGTGTGACCCTAAGCAAGTCCCTAACCTCTGTTTTGCCTTAATCCCATGTAGGAGGACATAGCAACTCCCTACAGTATTTTTGCCAGGAAACGTGGACAGTATTGGTATGTCATGGCTCACAAGGTCATGAAGAATTGAACACGACTGAACAACTGAACACATACGTACACACCTATTTCTGTACATGCATACATAAACATAATATATATTATATTAAATATTTATGTATATATAGAAAATAAATTGAAGATAACCTCAGAGGAGAGGCATTAACGTTAAGGGGGATGGGGAAAGTCTTCTTTTAGAGGGAACTATTTAACTACTGTGTCTCTATCTTGTATGTTACTTCAGGCAGAGAGGTAGGGAATGCAATGGATAGAGCATGGGACTTGGAGTTAAACTTAATTTGAATCCTGACTGAAACTTATTAGATGTGTGACTGATCCTGGATAGGTCCTTTCAGTCTGCACTTCAGTTTCCTTGTCTATAACATGGCAGCAATAATAACCATCTATCTCACAGGATTATCATGAGCATGAAAGGTGTTAACATATAAAGAGCATTGCAAATCTTAGAGTACTACATAAATTCTATTTGTTATTATTGTTATTACTACTGCTACTCTTATTTCCCACATTAGAATGTAAGCTCCTTGTGAGCAGGCATAGTTTTTGCATCCCTACTACTTAGCTCAGTGCCTGGCTATATTAAGCCCTTAACAAAGAGTTGTGGATAGACTAATTGATTTAGATTGTCATTACTTCCTGGATACATTTAAAGTTAGTGAGTTTTGGGGGTGTCCTTTGAAAGAAAACACACTTTAGTACCAGATCTTGAATACCCATGTGTTTGATCAACACAGTTTGTTGGTTTTTTGCAGATTTTGGATGATAATAAAGATTTCGGTGTTCCAAGCACTTATGGGAGCATTGAAGATGATGATGGTGGCTTTAATCTAACATTTGAAGACCCTTTTGATGATATGAATTTGGTTGATTTGAAGTATATTTCTGACTTCATCTTTAAAACTTTGGAAATTTTGTACAGAGTGGGAAAATGGGAAATCCTAGTGCATATTGCCCTCTATTTTAATGAAATGACACAGTAAGTAATGCTGAATGGAAAGCTGACCTACAACACCCGCATCCAATAAAAATGACCCAGTTAGCTGACACTCTTAACCATATGGTTCTAATGCCTTGTTTTGTCCTGGCAGTGAGAGGTATACTGAGCAAGTGACGCCATTGTTAGTCTATGCTCAGAGAAAGCTTCTGGAGAGAATCAAGAAGTTCAGTGGCCAAGAGGTGATCAAGATAGAAAATGAAATTGAGGACAAGGTAAGGTGTGTGTGTGTGTGTGTGTGTGTGTGTGTGTATGTGCATATGTGTGAGAGCATGTGTGTGTGTACATATATGTATGTACACACACACATGCTCATTTTGAAACATAAAATATCTGCATGAATGTGTTCCATTCTTCCTATAACGTTTTTGTAGCATTTTCAAAAATGCTCAGAGGTAGATTACTTTTGAGTATTCTGAAAGAAAATCTTCACAGTGAATTCACAGAAAAGTTTTCTCCAAAGTTTGCTAAATTAGCTTGTATCATCATTTCATATACTCTGGGACCTCTGTTTCAAGTCCTCCGAAATGATACATTCATTTTGACAGGCTCCCCCCACATTTCTATTTTCAAATCTTTATGATTCCAGGCTTTGGTCTCCATGATGGCAGAGAGTAGATGACCCAAAATTAAACAGAGAGGAAGTTAATTCTGAAAAACATCATCAAGGAAAATTTAAATTGTGCTAAATTGTCCTAAATGACGAGTGGGGTGGGAGAACCATCCCACATGTTCTATGATGGCAAAGTAACAAAAAAGTAGCCTACATCTCCTAAATGTTTCAAATTAGATAATATAAGATAAATTTAGGAGAGCGAATTACACAATATTGGAAAACTATCCTCTAATTGCTGTATGTAATTTGTATAATGCTCTCCTCCAGCTGTACTCTGCAGAATGGATATGAAAAATGCTTCATTTGTCTGGGAGAGTTGATCATGATTGAATGCTGTCATCCTGGCTACTATATTAAGCATCATGTTTTACTTCTTTATTTTGACAAGTGCAAATAAGAGAAAAATTCAGGGAAGACTGGAAATGGATGACTAAGTAATAAACATTCTTCTTTTCTTTTTAAAGATAAACCTCCGTAACGTCATTGGAAAACAGCCCCATCCTGCATTTCGGCCTAATGAAGCAGGGTGGCATGGAGGCTTTATTGAGTTTGAGCAGGATGGAGCTCATTCAGGTAAGGATGGATTCCAGACCCATGTGCTGTTTACTGGTTCTCATATAAGGCTCACCTTTCTCCTTCATTATTTCGACAGTCTACGAGAACTTAATCTTGCCTAATTAAAAAGTTTCTAAAGTCTTTTTCTAGAGGTTTATTTGATTAAAAAATAATCCATTTGGCATTTACCCATCCGTCTTAATCTCATTAGTTTTGTTATTTAGGTTATTATAAACCTCAATTAAGATGGATTCTTTGGTAAAAAAAAGCAAATGTATTTTTATTGAATTTCCAAGATGAAAGGAGATACGGAATGGTTGTTGAGTGCCCACACTTTGGTAGATATTTTTTCTTTTGGTGTAGGAGAAAGGGGAAACAATTGAAAATGACCTTATACTGCTGCCTTGCCTGGGAACCTGGAGAGGGTTCTGTCCTGGTTTCCAAAGCAACCCAGGTTCCCATGATTAATACAGATTGCTTCTCCTGAGAACCCTAGTTTCCCTCTCTTCAGAAAGTCATCTGAGACTTAGGGCGTTTAGAGAACCTGTGACATCTGATTTTAGCTCACTAGTTACTCAGAGAGTTGAGCTCCAAGGTTTGGGCCATCTCCAGTTTGAAGGCATGAGGCAGTGAAAGGATAATGTAGATGAGAATAAAAGCTGGAATTGTCTTGAATTCGGTACATTCTTGTACCTCCTGCTAATGGTTGTGGATGTAGGGAAGGGGCACTAGACTTGCTTCTGTATGAGTTCAAATCTAAGGGTCACTTCTAGAAGTTAAATTGTAGACAGGGGAGGAGGTGAAGGCATAATTTTCTTTTTTTTTTTTTCTTTTTTTTTATTTTTTTTATTTTTTATTTTTTTATTTTTTTATTTTTTAAATGTTTAACAATCACTGCCATACAATTGCGATTTTATCCCTCCCCACCCACCCCCCACTACCTCCCTCCCTCCCCACAACTGCATACAATTCTGTATGGATTCTACATATACTTTCCTATTGAGTATATTTTCACTATAGTCATGCTATGTAGTCAGACTAAGATAAATGAAAGAATCCGTATAACAAATCAGAACATGATACACAAACAGATACACATACACAAACATGATCTGCTACATTATGTGAGTGACTTCCATATTTCTCTCTCTGAGTGTGGAAGGCATTTTGCCTTGAGGTCCACCATTGGGATTTTTTTTTTTTTTCAGAAGTTCTTGTGTTATTACAAAAATCTAAGTTTACCAGAAAAAGCTCTCACACACTGTGGTTGTTGCTGTGCATAAAGTTCTCCTGGTTCTGCTCCTTTCACTCAGCATCAGGTCATATAAGTCCTTCCAGGCCTCTCTGAAGTCTTCTTGTTCATCATTTCTTATGGCACAATAGTACTCCATTACATTCATATACCATAATTTATTCAGCCATTCCCCAATTGATGGACATCCCCTTGACTTCCAGTTTTTGGCCACTACATAGAGTGCTGCTATAAATATTTTTGTACATGTGGGACCCTTTCCCATTTTTATGATCTCTTGGGGATATAGTCCTAGTAGCGATATTGCTGGGTCAAAGGGTATGCACATTTTTGTAGCCCTTTGGGCATAGTTCCAAATTGCTCTCCAGAATGGTTGGATGCGCTCACAGCTCCACCAACAATGAATTAGTGTTCCAACTCTCCCACATCCTCTCCAGCATTTATCATTTTCTTGTTCTGTCATGTTTGCCAATCTTATAGGTGTGATGTGGTACCTCAGAGTTGTTTTGATTTGCATCTCTCTAACCAATAGTGATTTAGAGCATTTTTTCATATGATTATAGATAGCTTTAATTTCTTCCTCTGAAAATTGCCTGTTCATATCCTTTGACCATTTATCAATTGGGGAATGACTTGTATGATTATACATTTGGGTCAGTTCTCTATATATTCTAGAAATGAGGCCTTTATCCCCGAGCTTAACTGTAAAAATTTTTTCCCAATTTACTACATCCCTCCGGATTTTTGTTGCATTGGGTTTGGTTGTGCAAAAACTTCTCAGTTTAATGTACTCAAAGTTATCCATTTTGCATTTCATAATGCATTCTATCTCTCCTTTAGTAAAGAATTCTTCCCTTCTCCATAGATCTGATAAATACACTATTTCTTGCTTCTCCAGTTTATTCATGGTATCAATCTTTATACCTAAATCATGTACCCATTTGGACTTTATTCTTGTGTACGGTGTCAGGTATGGGTCTATGCCTAATTTCCGCCACACTGTTATCCAGTTTTCCCAGCAATTTTTGTCAAACAATGAGTTCTTATCCCAGAAGCTGGGGTCCTTGGGTTTATCAAACAGAAGGTTGCTATATTCCTTGCCTACTGCATCTTGAGTGCCAAGTCTATTCCACTTGTCTACCTCTCTGTTTCTTAGCCAATACCAAGTGGTTTTGATAATTGCTGCTTTATAGTACAGTTTAAGGTCTGGTAGCGCTAGGCCACCTTCCCTAGCATTTATTTTCATTAGTCCCTTTGATATTCTGGACCTTTTGTTTTTCCAAATGAATTTTGATATTATTTTATCCAGCTCTAGAAAGTAATTGTCTGATAGTTTAATTGGTATGGCACTAAATAAGTATATTAATTTGGGTAGAATTGTCATTTTTATTATATTAGCACGGCCTACCCATGAGCAACTAATGTTTTTCCACTTACTTAAATCTGACTTTATTTGTGCAAAAAGTGTCTTGTAATTGTGTTCATATAGTCCCTGGGTTTGTTTTGGCAGGTAGACTCCTAAGTATTTTATACTGTCTACCCTAACTTTAAATGGGATTTCTCTTTCTATCTCTTGCTGTTGAACTTTGTTGTTAATATATAGGAATGCAGAGGATTTGTGTGGGTTTATTTTGTACCCTGCAACTTTGCCAAAGTTGTTTATTAATTCAAGTAATTTTTTACTTGAATCTCTGGGATTCTCTAGGTAAATCATCATATCATCTGCAAAGAGTGATAACTTAGTTTCTTCTTTGGCTATTCTAATTCCTTGAATATCTTTATCTTGTCTAATTGCTACAGCTAACATTTCTAGTACCATATTGAATAATAGTGGTGATAATGGACAACCTTGTTTCACCCCTGATCTTATTGGGAATGCATCTAGCTTATCCCCATTGCATATAATGCTTGCTGAAGGTTTTAGATAGATACTGCTTATTATTTTATGGAAAGTTCCCTTTATTCCTACGTTCTCCAATGTTTTTAGTAGGAATGGATGTTGTATTTTGTCAAAAGCTTTTTCTGCATCTATTGAGATAATCATGTGGTTTTTGTTAGCTTTGTTGTTGATGTGGTCGATAATGCTAATAGTTTTCCTAATATTGAACCAGCCCTGTAGTCCTGGTATGAATCCTACCTGATCATAATGTATTAATCTCGTGATTAGATGCTGTATTCGTTTTGCTAAAATCTTATTTAAAATTTTTGCATCTATATTCATTAGGGAAATTGGTCTATAATTTTCTTTCTCTGTTTTGTCTCTTCCTGGTTTGGGTATCAAAACCATATTTGTATCATAGAAAGAATTTGGGAGGACTCCTTCTTCCCCAATTTTCAAGAATAGTGTATGTAGTATTGGAATTAACTGTTCTTTAAATGTTTGATAGAATTCACTTGTGAATCCATCTGGCCCTGGAGATTTTTTCCTAGGGAGTTCATTGATGGCTTGTTCAATTTCTTTTTCTGAGATGGGGTTGTTTAAGTATTCAACTTCCTCTTCTGTTAATCTGGGCAATTTGTATTTTTTAAAATATTCATCCATCTCGTTTAGATTGTCGAATTTGTGGGCATAAAGTTGGGCAAAGTAGTTTCTAATTATTGTTTTAATTTCCTCCTCATTGGAGGTGAGTTCACCCCTTTCATTTTTAATGTTAGTAATTTGGTTTTCTTCTTTCTTTTTTTTGATCAGATTAACCAAAGGTTTATCAATTTTATTAGTTTTTTCATAAAACCAACTATTGGTTTTATTTATTAATTCAATAGTTTTCTTTATTTCAATTTTATTAATCTCTCCTTTGGTTTTCAGTATTTCTAATTTGGTATTTACTTGGGGATTTTCAATTTGTTCTTTTTCTAGCTTTTTCAACTGCAAGCCTAAGCCATTGATCTCCTCTTTCTCTATTTTACTTATGTAAGCATTCAGAGATATAAAACTTCCCCTAATAACTGCTTTTGCAGTGTCCCATAAGTTTTGGTACGTTGTCTCACTATTGTCATTCTCTTGAATGAAGTTGTTGATTGTTTCTATGATTTCTTCTTTAACCCAATCCTTCTTTAGAATTAGATTATTTAGTTTCCAATTGATTTTTGGTTTCTCTTTCCATGGCCTTTTATTACATGTAATTTTTAATGCATTATGATCTGAAAAGGATGCATTGATTATCTCTACCTTTCTGCACTGGATTGTGAGATTTTTATGTCCTAGTACATGGTCAATTTTTGTAAATGTTCCATGTACCGCTGAGAAAAAGGTATATTCCTTTCTATTCCCATTTAATTTTCTCCAAAGATCTATCATATCTACCTTATCCAGAGTTTTATTTACCTCCTTAACCTCTTTCTTGTTTATTTTAAGGTTGGATTTATCTAGTTCAGAGAGGGGGAGGTTGAGGTCCCCCACTAGTATAGTTTTGCTATCAATTTCTTCCTTCAACTCCCCCAACCTCTCCTCTAAGAATCTGGATGCTATACCACTTGGAGCATACATGTTTAGTAATGATATTGCTTCATTGTCTATGGTGCCTTTTAGCAGGATATAGTTTCCATCCTTACCCCTTTTGATTAGATCTATTTCTGCTTTCGCTTTGTCTGAGATTAGGATTGCTACTCCTGCCTTTCTTACATGAGCTGAAGCACAATATATTCTGCTCCATCCTTTGACCTTTATCCTATGTGTATCCCCCCGTTTCAAATGTGTTTCTTGTAAGCAGCATATTGTTGGATTATGGCTTTTAATCCATTCTGCTATCCGTCTCCGTTTTATGGGAGAGTTCATCCCATTCACATTCACAGTTATGATTACAATCTGTGTATTTCCCTCCACCCTCTTTCCCACCATTTGTGCTTTTAACTCTCCCGTCTCCCTTCCCCTCCTCAATAGTATTCACTTTTCTCCCCCTCCTCCTGCAGCCTTCCCCTCCTTCTTTTAGCCCCCTTCCCTTTTAGTCCCCTTTACTCTTATTGCTTCTTTCCTCCCTTTTAGTCACCCTCCCCTTTCTTCCCCCTTCCCCTCCTACTACCTATAGAGCTAGTTAAGATTATCTGCTTAAGGTTATTGTTCCCTCCTTTGAACAAATCAGATGAGAGTACCTCTCAAACAATGCTCATCTCCCTCCCCTCCTTCCCTCTACTATAGTTTTGTACTTCTTCCTGTGATATAATTTGCCATTTTCTGCTTCCCCCTTTCCACACCTCCTATTACATTCCCTTCTCATACTTAAATCATATTTTTGACATGACATCATTTACTTTATGCCCGTTCCCTCTACATATATCCCTTTTATCATAATAGCTGCACAGTTCTCAAGATTAACAGGTATCATCTTCCCTTACAGGGAGGTAAACAGATTGCCCTAATTGAGTTGCAAGTTTTTGTTTTTGTTTTTTCCCCTCTGTTTACCTTTTTATGATTCTCTGGAGACCTGCATTTGAAGATCAAATTGTCTATTGAGTTCTGGTGTTTTGGTCAGGAAGCTCTGGAAATCCCTTATTTCGTTGAATGACTTTCTCCTTGCCTGAAATGTTATGCTGAACTTTGCTGGGTAGTTGATCCTCGGTTGGAGTCCCAACTCCTTTGCCTTACGGAATATTGGGTTCCAATTCTTTCGATCTTTTAATGTAGAAGCTGCAAGGTCCTGTGTGATCCTGACTGTGTGACCTTGATATTTAAATTGTTTCTTTCTGGCTGCTTGTAGTATTTTCTCCTTCACTTGATAGCTCTGGAATTTGGCAACTATATTTCTTGGGGTTTTGAGTTTGGGATCCCTTTCCGGTGGGGAACGGTGGATTCTTTCGATGACTATTTTGCCCTCTGAGTCTAGTACTTCTGGGCAGTTTTCCTTGATGATTTCCTGGAAGATATTGTCCAGACTCTTTTCTTCATCATGGGTTTCTGGCAGGCCAATAATTCTTAGATTTTCTCTCCTGGATCTATTTTCCAGGTCAGTTGTTTTTCCAATTAAATATTTTAGATTTTCTTCTATCTTTTCGTTCTTTAGATTTTGTTTGACTGATTCTTGTTGCCTCATTGACTCATTAGTTTCTACTTGCCCAATTCTAATCTTGATCGTATTGTTTTCTTCAGTTAGCTTTCGCATCTCCTTTTCCATCTGGCCAATTTTTCCCTTTAAGGAGCTATTTTCTCCATTTAATTTTTGTACTTCTTTTTCCATTCGACCAATTTTCCCAGTTAGGTTTTGGGTTTCCTTTTCCATCTGATCAATTTTCCCTATTAGGTTTTGAGTTTCCTTTTCCGTTTGATTAACTCTTCCTTTTAGGGAATTATTCTCTCCAGTTAATTTTTGAACTTCCTTTTCCATTTCTTCAATTTTCTTTTTCAGATTGATGTTCTCATCAGTGAATTCTTTTTTTATGGTTTTAAAATCATTGGCCAGTTTTTCTTTTATATCCTTCTTCAGACGTTCCAGGTAATCTAGTTGTGCTTGCGAGAAATTCATAGTCCCATCTGAGGTTTCAGATGGAAGTACAGTCTCAGCTCTGACCTCTTTGGTGTTTGTGTTTTGGTCCTTATCCCCATAGAAAGATTCTATGGTTTTTTCACTTTTCGTCTGCTTTTTCCGATTCATGATGTTGGCTGAGTGTTGTAGCTTTTGGTTCTTTCAGTCAGAAGATACAGATCTTTTAAGTTGAGTTGATGTTTGTCTAGGCTAAAAGCAGGCTTTTTTTTTTTTTGTTTGTTTCCCAGATCAACCCTGGGTTTAGCTTGATAGGTGTGTGGGAGGTGTGGTCTGGTCTCAGGATATCTCCTCAGCTGGCCTGAGGCAAAGGCAAGGTCCGGGGATGCTGATCCCAGCTTCCCTATTGTCTTCCCTTTCCCCTGGAGGGCTGGGGCACACCTAGAGGCTAATGCGTGTTCCCGCCCCTCCTGGGGCTCGTCTCCCGGGCTGAGGCTTGCTTGGGTCTCAGTGCGAATTTTTCTCTGCCCTGGGTCGTCTGTCCCTCCAGATAGCCTCCACCACGGTAGGAAGAATCCCCCTTTGCCACCTCTCCAGCCTCTGGTGTTATGAGACCACCCGCCCCCTTCTGCTGTTCCTGCTGATCCAGGATTAATCTGGGGAAGAATTTTATGGTTCCCTCAGGGTCATCAGGGGGGAGGAGAGAGCACTTACTGATCACTCTGCCATCCCAGTTCCTGGAAGTTCAAGTAGTCCATAATTTTCACTAATCAATAGAAAGACTACACTGGGTATTTTTTATGAATAATTCCTTTCAATGAAAAAGGGTTAGATCAGGCAAACTAGCATTTATTAAGAATTTATTTTGTAGCGTTGTGTTGTGCTAGGCCCTGTCAATACAAAGAAAGAAACATGGTATAGTTCTGGCTGGAAATCATCTGCTTTGGGACCTGCCCTCTGAGTATAAATGTGATTCCTTTCATTCCCTCAACACTGAAGGAATTTGAAGAGGATTTGGGTGAAGAAATGAAGAAACTCATAATATCATCAAACCAACAGCTACTGTTTCAGGAAGAAAGTGAATTGAGATAATGGGAGTGTTCCTAGCACTGGATGCTCAACTGGTACTTGTGGATGGACTGAGGCAGAGTTGTATTCTGCAAATAGAGCATTAGCACTTGTGAAGCTGGCAAGAGGTCTCTGGCTGGATGTCAAAGAATTCTGTCCTCCACCCACGTCTGTCAGGGTACAAAGATCTTTACAGGCTGAAATGACAGGTCACACTGAATTGAGTTAATTTTGTAGGGAATAAAAGAAAATACTACAGTTGGATTTTTTAAAAATCATGACCAACTCAGGTGAAAGTTGGAGGAGGCTTAGCGATTTCAGTGGCTCCAAGCTCCAACAATGGGGCATGGTGGTGGGATACAGGGAGACTTGTCTGTTAACTGACTTGATAAGATCCTTGTTTAAAACCAACCTGGGCCTTTTAAATGTATGCGTGTGAATACGAATATGTGTGTGTTTGTGCGTATGTATCTGTGTATATGTGCTTTGGGTGTGTATTTGTGTCTACCCAGAAGAGGAAGAATCTTTTTGCCACCTCCACTCTTGAAGACAGTCTGCTAAGTCATAAATGAGTTGTTGTCTATATCAGTGAAGGGACATCCAAAAAAAGTCATTGATCTTTGAAGGAAGAAATTCTCTGTCCTGAGCTGCAACAGACTCAAAAAGAAAATGGTAGGCACGTCCGCTAAGAACATTAACTTAAGAGAAAGTAGGAGACACATTGGGTAGAGCTCTGGACCTGCAGTCAGGAAGACCCAACTCAGACCCTTACTGGCTTTGTCACTTAAACGGCTCTGTGCCTCAGTTTCTCTTTTTATAAAATGGTGGTTAACTTTGGAATGCTATATAAATACTTGCTACTATTATTATTATTATGAGGTTAAAAAGAGCAATTTTAAAAACCTCTTTTCCTCACAATGTCAATCACATTGGTGGTGTTCAGTTGCATAGCACATATTTACATGCCGGAACACGCCAATGTGCAGGGTTCAGGGGCTTAACATGTCCTCATATGTTGGTTAATAATAGCTAGTGTTAATATATTGTTTTAAGGTTTGCAAAGCACTTCACGTGTTTTATACACCTGTAAGGTAGGTGCTTTTATTAACCCCATTTTATGGTTAAAGAAACTGAGGCAGATAGAGGGTAAGTGACTAGCCTAGAGTTACATAGCTAGTAAGT
Organism: Notamacropus eugenii; assembly: GCF_028372415.1. NCBI lineage: Eukaryota > Metazoa > Chordata > Mammalia > Diprotodontia > Macropodidae > Notamacropus > Notamacropus eugenii. The sequence continues at coordinate 279,308,872 of NC_092874.1, forward strand.
ATCTGAGGCAGGATTTGAACTCGGGTCTTCCTGACTCCAGGTCCAATACCCTATGTGCTGCACTGTCTGCTGTGGTAATGAATCTTCCTAGATGCAGAAGGGAAGGAAGAATATGGAACCATAGACAGAAAGAAAAGGAGAAAATGCAGAATGGGAATGCCCATTGTTACCCACAATCTTGGCCCTGATGTGAATGAGACCTGGCCTTCACATGAGCCAGAACAGAATTCAGCTGGGAGGCACAGGGCTGGCAGAAGAGAAGGAGCTTGGGGAAGCTTGGCTGGTAAGAACCAGCCCAGCCCACGTGTAAGGGATGGGGCTAAGCTAAGTTGAGTATCACAGAATCCAGGCTGCAGTAGCTTTTTTATTATTTTTTTTGATGAGTTAGTTTGCCTGTGTCTCCTTCTGCAATTGTGTGTGTGTGTGTGTGTGTGTGTGTGTGTGTGTGTGTGTGTGTGTGTGTGTAGGTGGCAGAGAACCAACACACACATGCACATGACATTGCTATTGTGTGTGGATGCTTTTCCAACAATACGCTTGTTGTTTGCTGCCCCTGCTGTGGTGTGAAGGCAGCTGCTGAGACTGGCTCACTCCCTCCTGAGGGAAATGTGGCCAAGAATAAGCCTGTTCTCCAAGAACATTCTGGCTTGATTTCATCCTTAGATGCTCGGCTTGCTTTCCTTAAAGACCACAGGTTGGGCAGTTCTTACTGGCTCCATCTCCTGCCATCTTCACAACTCCAACCATGGGGACCAAGGGACTAATCAGGAGATGCAATGTCAAACATGTCCTTTAACAAGGGCTCAGGATTCATATCCCTATGCCTTTCTTGTGTCCCTGGCACTTAGCATCATGCTTTGCACCTAATAAGCAATCAATAAATGCTTTCCCCCCATTCATTCATTTATAGAACTGAGGAGGAAATACATTCCAGGAACAGAGGATAATCTGAGAAAAGTGCCAGACATGGGAGACTAGAATGGTTAGCATAGTTTGGCTAGAATGAGCCAATGTGAAGGGCAGTAATTGGAAATGTCTGGAAATATAGGTTGAAAGCATATTTTGGAAGGCTTTAAAAGCCAGGCTAAGAAATTTGTGTTTTGTCCCATAGGCCATAGAGAGCCACTGAAAGTTTTTTGAAAAGGGAGTGCCACAATGAGACTTGTCCCTTAGGAAGATAAGATGACTATGTCAGCTGTGTAGAGGATGGATTAGAGAGTGGAGACCAGTTAAGAGGCCAAATCCAGGCAAGAGGGAAGAGGGACCCAGATGACCATGTGAGCTGAGAATGGGAAACTGAATGCGAGAAGTGTTTTGGAGTTAAAATCAGTAAGACTTTGTCATTGATTGGGTGTGGGGTCTGTGGGAGAAGGAAAAATCAAGAAACACTCAGATTTTGAACCTGAGTACCTAAGAGTTGGATTATTCCTCAACCAACAAGGCCATTGAAAGAGGAGTAAGTCTAGGGGTAATAACAATAGACTGACCTTTGTGTGGTGCCTAAAGTTCTACACTTTACATCCATGATCTCATTTGATTCTTACAACAGTCCTACTTGATAAGTGTTGTGGATATTATGATGACTATTTCACAGATGGAGTCTTCAGCTCAGAGTTGAATTTATTTCCTTTTTGTTATAAAATCAGTGAATGTTTGAGATTGGACTGAGAAACACTGATCTCTTTCGACTTCAAGTCCAAGACTTTTCTCCTCTACTATTATGCCTTTTGAGAATGAGTTCTGTTTTGGACCCACTGAGATTGAGATTGAGTAGAAACATGTAGGTATTGATCTATGCCCAGCAAGCAGTTTGATTTATAGGATTGGGTTTTAGAAGTGAGACAGATAGACAGAGAGAGTAATAGAAGAAATGATTGAAGGACAAGATCCTGAATGAGATGAGAAAGGGATGTTATCAAGGGGGAAAAGAAGAGGGGACAGTCTTGAAAAGGAATAGGCCCACAGCTTTCTCTAGCACTGGAACAAAAAGATGGTAGATGATGGAGAGAGTTTGGAGAGGATTGGAGAAATATTACAACCTATAATTACAATTATAACACAGGAATCCTTGGCTGATTGTTTGAATTATTTAGACTTTATAAGGGTGTTCTTAACATTCCCTATTAGTCTAGACCCAGTTAGGGAAGAAAAAATTCTGTAGGCGGAGCCAAGATGGCGAAGTAGAAAGACGCACATACACATAGCTCCGAACCCACAAACCACAGAACGGCAGAGGGGACTAACCCAGGGCGAATTCTGCACCCAGAGACCACGGAATATTGGAGCGAGGGAGATTTCTGTTCCGGAGAGACCTGCAAACCTCTCACGGGGGGTCCTTCGCGCCGTGGACTGGGTGCCAGGGCGGGTAGCAGAGAGCAACCATACTGCAGCAGCGACACCGTGAGAAAAAGATCCGAGAGGGCTACGGGACGGGATCTCCAGCGGCCACGCGGGTCCCCCCACCCACAGAGGGACCAGCAAACCTCTCGCAAAAGGTCCGTCGTGCTGCAGACACGGTGCCCAGCCCGGACCTGCGGCGGCGGCGGCCACGACTCCGAGAGGCACAGATCTGAAAGGGCTCCGGAGGCGGGATCTTCAGCGGCAGCACGGGCCCCCCCACCAACAGGTGACTGACGGGGGTGGGTGAGAGAGTCTCTTTGGCGGGTTGAGAGGGGAGTGAGGTGCCCCCAAGGCTTGGACCTCCCCGGGAGGTGGGGGCTGAGAGGCGGCTGCGGACGGGGGCTCCCCAAGCAACCGGGAGCCTGGATCCATTGTGGAAGGTCTATGCATAAACCCCCTGAGGGAATTGAGCCAGAGAGGCGGCCCTGCCCCTGACCTTAGCACCTGAGCCTAATTTAACACTGAATAACAGCCCTGCCCCCGCCAAAAATCCTAAGGCGGGAAGCAGCATTTGAATCTCAGTCCCCAAACGCTGGCTGGGAGGACCAGGAGACGAGGTGGGTGTGAGGAGAACATTCAGAGGTCAGGCCACTAGGTGGAGAAAATGCCAAGAAAAGGGAAAAGAAATAAAACTATTGAAGGGTACTTTATCGGAGAAAAAACACTTCCTCCCTTCCTTTCTGATGGGGAGGAACAAGGCTTGCCATCAGGCAAAGACACAGAAATCGAGGACTCTGTGTCCCAGCCCACCCAATGGGCTTGAGCCATGGAAGAGCTCAAGAGGAATTTTGAAAATCAAGTTAGAGAGGTGGAGGAAAGACTGGGAAGGGAAATGAGAGGTATAAGGGAGAAGCATGAAAAACAGAGCAGCTCCCTGCTAAAGGAGAACCAAAAAAATCTTGAAGAAATTGGCACCTTGAGAACTAGCCTAACTCAGCTGACAAGAGAGGTGCAAGGGGCCAATGAGGAGAAGAATGCTTTCAAAAGCAGAATTAACCAAATGGAAAAGGAGATTCAAAAGCTCACTGAAGAAAATAGATCTTTCAAATCTGGAATGGTACAGATGGAAGCTTTGGACTTTTCGAGAAAGACAGATATCTCAGAACATACCGCGCAGATTCGAAAAATGGAAGATAATGTGAAATATCTTATTGGAAAAACAACTGACCTGGAAAATAGAATCAGGAGAGACAATGTAAAAATTCTGGGACTACCTGAAAACCATGATCAAAAGAAGAGCCTAGACATCATCTTCCATGAAATTATCAAGGAAAACTGCCCTGAGATTCTAGAACCAGAAGGCAAAATAAATATTCAAGGAATCCGCAGAACACCGCATGAAAGAGATCCAAAAAGAGAAACTCCTAGGAACATTGTGGCCAAATTCCAGAATTCCCAGGTGAAAGAGAAAATATTGCAAGCAGCTAGAAAGAAGCAATTCAAGTATTGTGGAAATACAATCAGGATAGTACAAGACCTGGCACCTTCTACATTGAGGGATAGAAGGGAATGGAATAGGATATTCCAGAAGTCAAAGGAACTAGGACTGAAGCCAAGAATCACCTACCCAGCAAAACTGACTATAATACTTCAGGAGAAAAAATGGTCTTTCAATGAAATAGAAGACTTTCAAATTTTCCTGATGAAAAGACCAGAGCTGGAAAGAAAATTTGACTTTCTAACACAAGAATGAAGAGAACCATGAAAAGGCGAACAGCAAAGAGAAATCATAAGGGACTTACTAAAGTTGAACTGTTTACATTCCTACATGGAAAGACAATATTTATAACTCTTGAAACATTTCAGTATCTGGGCACTGGGTGGGAGTACACACACACACACACACACACACATGCACACACGTACACATACATAGAGACAGAGTGCACAGAGTAAATTGAAGAGGATGGGATCATATACTAAAAAAAAAAAAAAATGAAATCAAGCAGTGAGAGAGAAATATTGGGAGGAGAAAGGGAGAAGTTATATGGGGCAAATTATCTCTCATAAAAGAGGCAAGTAAAAGACTTATTAGTGGTGGGATAAAGAGGGGAGGCAAGAGAAGAACACGAGGTCTACTCTCATCACATTCCACTAAAGGAAAGAATATAATGCACACTCATTTTGATAGGAAAACCTATCTCATAATACAGGAGAGTGGGGAACAGGGGCACAAGCAGGATGGGGGGGAGGATAGAGGGGAGGGCATGGGGAGGAGAATGCAGTACGAGGTTGACACACATGGGGAGGAAAAGGACCATAAGAAAATAGAAGTAATGGGGGACAGGACAGGACGGAGGGAAATATAGTTAGGCCTATACAACACAACTAGTATGGAAATCATTTGCAAAACTAAACAGATATGGCCTATATTGAACTGCCGGTCTTCCAAGGGGAAGGGGTAGAGAGGGAGGAAGCTAAAGAAGTCGGAACTCAAAGTGTTAGGACCAAATGTAATGTTCTTACCACTGGGTAACAAGAAATACAGGTTAAGGGGTCAAGAAAGCTATCCGGCCCTACAGGACAAAAGAGAAGACGGAGACAAGGGCAGGGAGGGAGGATAGAGGAGAGAGCAGATAGGTCACAGGGGCAATTAGAAAGCTTGGGTCTGGGGGGGGGAGGGGAAAAAAGGGGAGAAAATTTGTAACCCAAAATTGTGTGAAAATAAATGTTAAAAGTTTAATAAAAAAAAAAAATTCTGTAAAAGGCATGATCCAGAGAAGGGGATCTTTTCAAAAGTTCTTGTCCTACTTTGTTGTACTGGGATCATTCAAATGAATTCAGTAGATTTGGAATAAGAGGTAGTGGTTATTTGGTGGTGTTGTTTAGTTATTTTCATTTGTGTCTGACTCTTTGTGACGTCATTTGAGGTGTTCTTGGCACAGATGCTACAGTGGTTTGCCATATCCTTCTCCAACTCACTTTACAGAGAAGGGAACTGAGGCAAACAGGGTTATTAGCCCAGGGTCACACAGCTAGTAAGTACCTGAGGTTGGATTTGAACTCATGAAGAGGAGTCTTTCTGAATCTAAGTCTGGTGCTCTATCCGCTGAGTCATCTAGCTGCCCACAATCAGAATATCAGAGAACTGTGGTTCAAATCTAGGTTCTGTTGTGTCATTAGAAAAATTACTTTATCTCTGGAGGCTTCCGATCTCTCACTTATAAAATAAAGAGGTTATATTTTAAAATCTTAAATGATCTTTCTGTTTCTATATCAATTTAATATTTGATTAAGATCTTGCTAG
>NC_092874.1:279619518-279852018 GCF_028372415.1 Notamacropus eugenii
TGGCTGCCACATCACACATCTGACCCCTCTTCAGCTTTGATTCACTAAAAATCCCAGAGTCCTTTCAGGAAAGCTTCTCTCTGTTGATTTTTTTGTTGTGATTCAGTCACTTAGTTGTGTACAACTCTTCATGAGAAGGATCATAGCATGCCAGACACTTCTGTTCTCTACTGTCCCTTAAAGTCTGTCCAAATTTATATTTATTGTTTTCATGGTACCATCTATCCATCTAATTCTCTGCAATCTCCTTTTTCTTTTGCTTTCAATCTTTCTCCATATCAGGGTCTTTTCCAATGAATCCCAGCTTCTCATTATGTGGCCAGAATATTTAAGCTTCATTTTCAGTATTTGACCTTCCAGTGAATAGCCTGGATTAATTTCTTTAATATTTACCGATTTGATGTCCTTGCTGTCCAAGGGACTCTTCCCCAGCATCACAGTTCAAAAGTGTCAATTCTGTGGTGCTCAACCTTGTGCCACCTAGCTGCTCTTGACTTCTTATACCCATTATTTTACCTTTATATCTATTAAATTTCATTTCAGTGGAGTTAGTCTTTTGGAGTCTAATTCTGTCATGTTCTATATTATTCTGTCTCTCACAGTTTTGTGTTATCTGCAGATTTGATGAGCATCCCATCTATGCCTTTATGCAGATCACTAATAAAAATGTTAAAAAGCACAGGACCAAGAGTACCCCTGGAGACCTCCTGTCATCTTGATGTGAATCATTAAAAACCTTTTTTGAGTCCAGCCATGTATCCACTTATGAAGCCTCTGATCGTATTATCATTTAATCCATATCTCTCCATCTTCTTTATAAGAATAATCTGAGATATTTTATTAGAAGCATTGCTAAAAAATCTTGGCATACTCTATCTGCAGCATTCTTTCATCAGTTAGTTCAATAATCCTGTCAAAAGAGGAAATGAGGTTAGTCTGGCATGCCCTTTTGCTGAGGAAGCCATGCTGGTTCTTTGTAATCACTGCTTCCTTTTTGAGATGTTTGCCAACCATCTCTTTAATGATCAATTTTAATATTTTCCCAGGAATCAAAGTCAAACTCATGGACCTGTAGTTTGCAGGCTCTGTATAGTGAATATTGCTGAATATTCCTTGTTGGCTTGTAGACTTTTGTGGGAAAGCAGGAAGTATGAGCAGTTGAAGAAGCAGCTTGAATTTTTCAATAGATATATTTTGGAAAAACTGATAAATAGAATTCTTGTAAATCAAATCCTACTTTATATGCTTTACTACATATGGGAACTTAAAAAGAACTGGCTACTTGAATGTATCTGTAAAGTAAATAATCCTTACCAGATCACAGATTTTTAAGTCCAAAGTCATCTTTTTTACATCTGGGGAAACTAAGGCCCAGAAAGGGGAAATACCATGCTGAGGGCCATTCATCTAGTATGCAGCAAATCTATAAATATAAACATAGGCCCTTTGGGCCCAAATTTAGTGTTCTTTCCACTGTACCTTGGTTGCTTACTGGTTTTATTGATCTGGATTTTCTTTTAACAGTGATACCAAAAGTGATAACCTACCTCCATTTTGGTAGATGGAATCGTTTGACTGTACAAGCCTTCCTCACTCTTACTACATCACTTTTTAAAACATCAAATTTTCATTATTATTAAATTATAATTTAATATAATATAACATAATAAATATAAATTATTAAATTATAATTAAAATTTCATCCTCTTCCAGAGGATACTGAAATTGACCATGGAAGTGACTGATTATTAAGTCAATCAATGATCTCAGAACATTTTCTGATCTCCCTTTCTGGTTCTTCCCCTCCACTAATTGTGTGTATATCCATTTAGATGGGAATTTTACCAGTGAAGGCCAGAACTGAATTCTATGTGGTAGCCAGAATTTGTTGAATACTGCACTGTCACTGAATTCAGTGGACCTGTGTTCAAACCTCATCTCTTCTACTTACTATCTGTGGAACCTTGGGCAAGTCATATCCTCAGGGGTATATAGAGGGTCTCAGACTGGGTGATCTCAAAAGCCCCTCCCAACTTTGGCCCCTCCCAATGGCCAAATCTATAGCCTATGAACTTGTACTGTTGGTTTTCTGAATACCAGTGTCCTAAGTAAGTCCTGTGGATATGACCAGGTTAATAATTCATTGAACTGATATCAAGATGAGTGTGTGTGTGTGTGTGTTTGTGTTTAGTGGTCTTTTTAATAAAATGTCAATTTAACAATATTCCATAAAAAACATTTCAGTATAAAAAGAAGATAGTACATAAAACTGTGAATTGACTTTAAGAAAAATTGTTTATTTTTGTTACATTTGAATTCCAACCTGTTTCCTTCCCAACTTGGCCAAGATTTGACAAAGAGTTTACATGTTTGTGTGTGTGTGTGTGTGTGTGTGTGTGTGTGTGTATCTGTCTGTTTGGTATCCACCTCCAGAAAAAGAGCTGATATATGGAAGTATGTATTGTATGGTTTCATACATATATATATACACACATACACATATGTATATTATATATACATACATTATGTGCACACACACTTATACAACATACACATAGATGTACATACACACATGTAGATATGAAACCACACAATACGAACTTCTCTGGAAGTGGAAAGTATCTTCCTTCATAGATCCCTTTGTAGATGATTTGAATATTCATGTAACTCAGAATAGCCTAGTCATTCATTTACTCTTCAAACAGTACAAAATATTGTGTACAGCGATCTCTTGAGTCTACTTGTTTCATTAATCATTTTTTCATACAGGTCTTTCTGTGTTTTCATCATTTGTATATAGTTTCATTGTTTGTATAGTTGACTTTGAAAAACTATTATTTGTTAATCTAATGAGGTAGGAATAAAATCTCTCCCCCTACCCACATTTGTGTCTCCCTCTGAAATTATTTTTTTCTTCTGTGTATTTTTTCATGTGATTTTTTGGGGGGAGGTAGGATAATCCTTGGTTCTAAGGTAACATTTGGTCCAAAGTTTTATTTATTTAGTTGTTAGAATTTGAACACACCTTGATGGGGAGTAGCCAGGAAACATTTGTCTGTGCTGGGTTACAATGGCCACTTGGTGTCACTAGTACCATGCACACACTCCATCCAAAGGTCATGCATCTGGCAAGAAGAAAACATTAACATTCCGTTTCCACATCCCCCACCTTCTACTGAACCCTTTGAAAATCCCTTTGACCAGATGGACTGTATTTGTTGATATGCATGAGGACTTTAAGACTGTGTCTTCCCCCACTTCCCCTTCCCTGATCCCATAAAACTCTGGGGAAAAGGGCCTTTGAAGGATAGGCATGCAGAGTCAGGGCTGCTTAGTAGTTTCAAACTCCCAAGATTCATTTATGTAGGCAGAGTGTTCTGTAGCCAGTGTGAGGACTAGAGTACAAGTTTTTTTTACTCTAAAAAGTTGACTTTTTATCCATTACACTGGCTTTCAGCATGATACAGTGGAATCAGAGGGGCTGAGTTCAAATTCTGCCTCCTATATTTGTACTTGTTTGACCTTGGACAAGTTACTTAAATTTCGTAGGCCTCAGTTTTCTCACACATAGAACAAAAGAACTGGGTGAGTTGGTTTCTGAGGTCTCTTATAGATCAAGATTTATGATTCTATGACTTCTGGAGACTCAGTTTCCTCATCTGTAAAATAAGGGAGTTGAACCAGATGACCTCTCAGGTCCTTTCCAGCTATAGCTCTATGATCCTATAAGTTTCAGAAGCTGCCAGCCTGCATGATTAGGAGTTTCCTCATCCAAAGTCCTACACAAATGAAACGTCTGGGTTGATTTCCCTACTTATCTCAAAAAAAATTTTATTTTGCTATCAGGGAGATTGTCTTCTGTCTCCTCAGTATAGATCTTCTATGTGCTTAATTACTTACCCATTATCTTCCCCAGTAGAATGTGAGCTCCTTGAGAGTTGGGACCATTTTCCCTTTCCTTTGTATTTTTTAATATTTAGCATAGATGCCTGGTAGGTAGTAAGCCTTTAACAAATGCTTGTTGACTGTGATCTTTGTTATGTGGTAAATATCCTTTAGCCCCCTAAGAATGGGAAATAAAGGGACATGTAAATATGGATTTTTTTCTGACTCATTTTATGTTTAATTTCCATAGGTTTCCTTTCCCCCTTTCTTGTGATTTCTTATTCTTTAGCAATACGACTGGGGAGAAAAAAGTATAGATTATCTGAAAAAAAAGCAAAGAGGGAGAAGGACAGCAGTGGCAATTCAAAGAAATACTTCCCTAGATTCCAGAAATGGCAACAAGCACAAAGCATTTTTTTAAAAATGTTGCTGCTACCTTTTCTCTCTTTTCAGACAGTTCCTTCTTATTAAACGTGAAAGCAGTTTCCAGTTGCTTGTCACTCCAACTTCACCATTTTAACTTTCACTTTTTATTAATAAATAAGACAGCATTTAACACTCCTAATTTCCTATTAAGAAAGCCGAGATTTTAAAAGGGCCCCCATGCCGTTTTCTTAGTCATTGTAATTTTAAATCCTCCCTTTCCCCTCTTACAGCTGATTTGTCACTTACCCCCTGCTGGATTTTAACTATCGCTTTTATGTTTTTTAAACCAAATAGAAAGTTGTCCTATGACAAGAAGCTGACGAAAGATTTCTTTTCCATTATATTTTTTATTTTTGAGGCTGAGAAAATAACAGCCTCCAACTGCATCCAGTTGGATCTGACACAAAGCCAGCCTTGTGAGTGAAACTGACAAACTGAAGGAGAAAGAGAGGAAAGCTAATTCTCCGAAGTAATCAGTTGGGGGCTATTTCTGGGCTAAATGACAGGATCAAGAAGAACAATTTTGAAATTGATTTTTAAGACTGTCTGAAAAGAAGATTGAAATGAATATTAAGTGATTTTGGGGGACCTGTCAGAGGGAATAATGGTAGAAGAGACCTGCACATTTTTACGGCTTAACTGTGTGTTTTGGAAGTTTATTGGCTGGGAAGAGATTAGAGATGAGTCCTAAAAACTCCAGTTTTGAAACCTTAATGATGAGAAGGAAGAGAAGGAATGCTGTTGTTGTATCTGTACAGTCATGTACAGTCATGACCCCATTTGGGGTTTCTTAGGCAGAGATACTGGAATGGTTTGCTGTTTCCTTCTCCAGCTCTTTTGACAGATAAGGATACTGAGGCAAGAAGGGTTAAGTAACTTGCCTGGGGCCACATTTGACTCCATTCTCAGTGCTGCCATCTGACTGGCCCAATGGATAACATATGAATTTCATACAAATAAATATGACCATACAAATAGGGAACTGGTCTTAGAGTCAGAAAGACCTGAGTTCAAATCCTACCTCAGATACTTACTAGCTATGTGACTTTGGTCAAGTCACTTAAAAAAAGTTCTTTGTGCTTTAGTTTCCTCATCTATAAAAAGGAGGAGATTAGACTTGATGACTTCTGAGTTCCCTTTTAAATCTGTGATCTGATGAGACAAGTAAAATATGTAGTTGTTACAGACACCAGTTTCTTCATCTGTAAAGAGAAGTGGTTTTTCAAATTGGCCTAAAGTTCTTTCCACTTACAGATTTGGGGTGATGTTAAGAAGGAGAAAAGTGATTGACTGGCTTTTTCAGATATGACCTACTGAGAATTACAACCCTCAACTGTTCTTAGTAGGGCATTTCCTTCTACCCCTCACTGCGTCCCCAGCAGTGGGGATGGGGAAATGCTCCATTCACACTCCCTAGCATTCTTCCTTTCATGACCTTGTGCCTTTATGAGTTGCCTGGCTGGGGTAGGTACAGCCTGGCTTCAGAACAGGCCCATATGGTATGGGGATTGAATTCATATCTTCAGTCTCATTAGCACTGTGTTCTAACCAACTGAGTTAACGGACTAATTAATACAGAGATGCCTTGAATGTAACAAGGGACTCAGAGTCAATTTCTCTTAAATTAGCCATGTAAATGAGCACTAGTCCATGGATCCAAGGCCTGAAAAGATTAGGCAGGACTTTAAAAAAAAGTCAAACTTCAGGAACTTGAGAGTTTGATTAAAAATGAAAACTAATACTGGCCTCCCTGGGACTGTATTTTTTTTCAAGGTATTGATGCTCACTGTAATTGAATCAGGACCCAGAGAAGAGTTGGTGAAGCATTTGGTATTTGTTAAATCACGGTTCCTTAAGTTATGCATTTTTTTTGGTCAGATAATCAAAATTTTAGAGTTGGAAACAATCTAAACAGTCATCTAGTTAAAAACATCCCTGGAAGGGATCTCTGCTATACTCAAAATATTCAACAAGTGGTCATCAACCCTAAGCCTCCAGTGACCTTTAATAGCATTTTTAAGCTTTAAGGGCTTAAAAACCACCCTAAGACTTTTGAAACACCTTATAGTCAGTTTGTATTTGCTTTTCTGTGTATGTTATCTACCCTAAGCAAAATGTAAGCTCCTTGAGGGCAGAACTTGTTTTGTTTTGGTTCTTGTATACCATCCTTGTATATATCGGCCCAGCAGGTAGTAGGAACCTGACATCTTTCTGTTAAACTTACTTTCTTGTTGCATCTAGTATAATCCCTGAATGAATCATGAAGCTCTTTTATAGTACATTTGAGATTAGTCAATTAAGCAACATTTATTAAGCACCTAGTGTATTCTAGGCACTGTGCTAGGCACATGAAAAAGGTAGAAACACAGTCCTTGCTCTCAAGGACCTCATGGTATAATGGGGAAGATGATGAGCAAATAAATATATACCAAAATGAGCTATATACAAAAAATAGGAAATAATTAGCAGAAAGAAGGCACTAGAATGAAGAGAGTCTGGGGAAAGTTTCATATAGATGGTGGGATTTTAGTTGGAACTCAAAAGAAGCCTCAGAAATCAGTAGACGGAGATCAGGAGAAGGAGAATATTCCAGGTGTGGAGAAAAACCTGAGAGAGAATGCCTAGAGTCAAAAGATGGAGTGTCTTATGCATGGAACAGCCTGGGAGATCAATCAGCAAGTGATTTATGTGCTAGCCAGGGGAGACAAATGAACATAAATGAAGACATGTAGAATGTATACTTAAATAAATAAAAGGTAGTTTTTTGGGGGAGATCAAGAAAGGCCTCTCCAAGAAGGCACCATTTAACTAAGTCTTGAAAGAAAGTTAGTGTTTCCAAGGCATGGGAGGGGGCCAGTGCAAAGTCACAGAGAAGGGAGATGAAGCCTTACAAGTGAGATAAAAGAGGCAGAGGTGGCCAGCCCAGTAATGGAGAACTCATTTGCTCCAAAAGTAGTTCATTCCATCCTGGGACAGCTTGATTTATGAGAAAGTTCTTGATACTCACCTGAAAACTGCCTCCCCTAACTTCTACCCTAATGGAGCAAAAAGTCCCCTAAGAGAAATACAGGTAAAGGGAGTGAGTAGGGGATAATACTCCCAGCCTCAGTTTCTTTCTCTGTAAAATGAGGATAATAATAGTACCTAACTCACAGGGTTGTGGTGAGAATTTAATGACATTTGTAAATGGCATTTGCAAAATGCTTTGCAAACCTGCAAGTGTTACAGAAATGCTAGTTATTAATATTACTATTATTAATAAAATGTATCTATCTTTGCCTAGGTTTCTTTCCATCATATCTAAAGACTACAGTAAAAAAAAAAATCCATCCATCTGTTTGATTCTTTTCCCTTTCAATTTTCATTTTAATTCATTTTTAAAGAAAGATTTTAAAATACCAGAGTGAGACAGAGGTTGGGACTATGGTCCACTTCGTAGGTGCCATTCTTTCAAATTAAGATGATCCGATGCCCAACTTTCTTGATTCCTAGGCTGGTGTATAGGAGCATCAGTGTAGCAAGGTATGAGCCCAGTTAACCATCTGGGACCTTGGGGGCTGCCTCTTAAAGAGGCCTTGTTTTGCTGGTGACGCCTCTCTCAGTTAAGAGCATGGATTGGAATATGTTAAGATATTCTCTATCAAGCAAAGTCATAAAAATATGCGAGCAGACAAATAGAGGATTCATGCTTCAGATCTCATGAGATCCATTGTACTCTACAGAAAGGTTTTTTTTTTCCTCCCCTTTTTAAAAAGATGTGAACCAAATGCCGAGGCATTTCATTTGTGTCCCTGGAAAATTACTCAGGAGACTTAAACGAATTTATCATCCTGTTTTGGGTTCGTGGGTACCACTGGGAGAGCTCCGCATGTGCGATGCTCTGTATCAGGTGACTGGGAGCAGTCACAAAAGGACAGAGTAATCACACTTCTGAAATAGTCATGGATGGGCTGTTCTGCGTCTGGGCCATTCAGTGTTATCTGGAATTGCACAAATCGAGTTTGCTATCAGACCCAAAATGCAAAGAACTTCTTTTTGGCATTGTTAGTTCTTGTATAATAAAAACTGACTTCCTGTAGGGCTTCTGGGTTTGCACAGTGCTTTGTAGATATCATCTCAATTGAGGCTCACAACCCTCTGAGGGAAGTGCTACAGGTTTTTTTTTATCACCCCCTTTTACAGATGAGGAAACTGAGGCAGCAGAAAGCGTGCTGGTTTTGGAGTAGGAGGTTGTTGGTCTGTTGTTTCAGTCATGTCACTCTCATCATGGGGCTTTGTTGGCAGTGATACTAGAGTGGTTTGCCATTTCCTTCTCCAGCTCATTTGAGAGAAAAGGAAGCAGAGGCAAGCAGGGTTAAGTGACTTGCCCAGGGTCACTCAGCTAGTAAGTGTCTGAGGTCAGATTTGAACTTAGGAAGAGAATTCTTCCTGATTCCAGACCTGGTGCTCTATTCCAGGGGTGGGGGACACCCCTAGTTTTACAGAACAAATACTTTTATTAAGGGGCTATATTCAGGTGAAAATCAGCATGGCACAATGGTTAGAGAACAGGTCTCAGGTTCAGGAAGACCTGAATTCAAGTTTTGCCTCTGATACAAGCCAGTCACCTTCCTAGTGCCCCCAGGCACTTGAAGACTTTTAAGTTGTAGAGAAGGTGCATTCCTAAGAGGAAGCCTCCTCCTTTGGGAGTTCTTTATGTTAATGGAATCTCAGGTCTCTTCCTTATCCTTCTTTCCGTATCCTGATGACGGTCAAAATAGTTAAAAATCTATTCTTTCCTTTCAGACAGAAACTGCTCCAGTTGGCAGCAATCTTGCTAACAGAACAACGTGCAAACCACTCAGTTTCTTTGCAGTCACAGGATGATTCCACTTCCCCACCTCCTCAGCCAGACGGCAGGACCCAGGTTGGCACCTTTGAGCCTCAGTGGCAGAGTACAGCTGGCCTGGCCTCCCACCTTTCCCAGGGCTGCCTGGCTGGTTTACTGTTTCCACCCCTGACACATAAAACATCTCAGCCTCCACAGTCAGTCCTCTCAGTTAAAATATCTCGCTGAAAGGCCCAAACAAACCAAATGGTGTCTCCAGCCAGGTTGCCAGACTGTCATTTTCAGACACGTATGGCGGGGGTACAGATGGCCCTTGGGAGAAGGAGGAGAACCAAACCAATGGCCCTCGACCTCCTGATTTTCCTTTCTAAACCTTCAGCCCTCTTCTTCCTACTCCTCCGATGGACTCCAAACATACATGAGCTTTCTGCAATGCCATTTGTGATGCCTGCCCCAGAGACTTAGCTGTTCAAGGGATGTCATCCCTGGACATGTTTCTTTCCAGCCTGTCATCGTTTAACTGGAGGGTCCTGTTTTTCTCAGGATGGGGGACTGAAATGTCTGGGAGAAAATTCCACCTGTGTAATTTCCCCAGCATTGAGAGACCTTTGCCACCTCTCCCAGGGGGTGGGGTGGGGTCCTCTACCTCTGTTTCCCTGTGGTGCTGGGAAGTTTGACCTACGCCTCTGAGGTCAGTCTAATTTTCTCTCTCAATATAGTCCCCAATGACAGACCCTGCTGCCAGGAGCCAGGCTTGTCCCCATACAATACGAGGTTATTTCTTTTTTTTGAGGTTTCCTATTTGGCAGCTCACTTTAATTTCCAGTGCTATACTGGCTGTTTCCTGAGCAGTATTCACACAAACAAACAATCCCAGCTCGTCCATTTTCTTCTTTCCTGAGACTTTGCTTCCTCTGGAGGAAGGAGACCAAGACTCATCCTTCTCTTCTGTTTGGGTTCTTTCTGTCAGTGTGGAGCATGAGATTTGGAAATTTATCATCTGGTGCTAGTCACAGAATCATAGATTTAGAGCTGGCAAGGGACCTTAGAGGTCCTCTGTTCGAAGTCTCTCCTTTTTATAGATGTGGAAACTGAGGCCCAGAGAGGTTAAATAATTTAGAATTATAGATTAGGAACTGGCAGGGACCTCAGAAGTCATCTGTTTCAACACCTTCATTTTATAGATACAGAAACTGAGGCCCAGAGAGGTTATATAATTTAAGATTATACATTTGAAGCTAGTTTTGAATCCTGGGTGATGCTAGTGGCTTGGTGGTGCTTTCTCAATGGCAAGTGATTGGTAAACATCAGAGGCAGAATTTGACCCCAGCTTTTCTGACTTTTGAACCTGTGTGCACTATGCCATCTGTGAACCATCTACTGGTCTACTGTACCAGCTGTGAATCTATGAAGATGTGGAAAACTTAAAATATTTCATAAAAGTAACATCAGATTTAGCTGAACAGGTAGAAAAAGTGATGGTTTATCTTTCCATAGTGCATTGTGACATTTAAAAATCCTTCTGCAGAGATCTCTACCTTGCTTCTTTTCAGAGGTGTGGTAACTTGTACCCATTTTCAGACATTTTGGATACATTTATTAGTTTTGCTGATTTTTTTCTCTTCCTTTGTTTTTTCTTTAGAAATATTTTGTGAGTTTTTCGGAGATGGATCTCTTGGAGGTAAAAAAGGAAGTGATGCTGAGGGAAATTTTGGTTATGTTTTAAAAACAACAATATGTTTAAATACAGATTTACTTGAAAAATCATTCTGCTAGGAAGTTAGGAGATGGGTTTTATGAATATAAGCAGATTATTTTCCAACTTAATCTTAAAGTTTTCCGGTCACAATTGACATGTGCCTGAATTCAATTTCCAACTTGAAACTTTAAAATAAAGAAATCGACAACACTAATGAAACTGCTCCAGTCTCTGGAAGGCTCTCCTCTCCTCAGCAGCTTATCAGAACAAACCTCATGGCAACCCATCTGGAAAGAGAGGAGGTGGGCTTAGATGGCTGCAAGCCTCTCTCAGCTCCAAATCTCTTAAACCCATGATCCTTTGGTCCCATCTCCTGGTCCCATCTCCTAGCAAGTACACAATGGTCAGGGTCAAGAATTTTATGCCCTCTACTGTATTCTTCTTTTCTGATACGCCACAGAGTGCTTTCCCGTGATCTGGCGTGGTACTTTTTAGAGTACTCTTAGAGGTTGGTTACTACTCTGAAACTCACTGTGACATATTCATTTTGGTGGTGTTGACATAGCTGCTGCTGAGTCTCTGACTCTTGCATCAGGAAGAATATAAAATATGGGTTCAGAGAAGACCAAAGAATGAGTGTTTCATGGTTTTTGGTGTAATTCATTCTTTTAAAATATTGATACATTTTGTTTTTGAAAGATTAGTCACTTCCCAAAAAAACCTCCACTCCCCATTCCCCTTTCCCACATCATAGTATATCCTCATGAGTACAGCTGCTCTGCTGAGCTTGACAGTGCTTGTTACTTTCCATTTTTGGAAATATTTATGAACAGAAAGCAAGTCATGCATTGATGAGTTGGAATCTGAGTTTGGTCACCTTTTTTTGGCTTGTCTTCATTTACATTCACACAATCATTCTGTTAAATGCTCCCCTGGCTTTTGCTTTCTTTACTCTGAATCAGTTCATCCAAATCTTCCTGTATTTCTCTGAATTCTTCATTTTTGCCATTTCTTATGGTGCAATAACATTATATTCAACAAATATGCCACATTTGTTCAGTTACCTGCTTTATAAACAATGATTTTACTATTAGAAATAGTTTATTTTAGTATATATTTTAGTAAATATAGCATTTAGGGTCTCTTTCAGCCTGATGTCCTATTCTTAAGGTCTAAAGAAATGGTCCAAAGAAATTTCATGTCCTTAATGAAAATCCTGGGGTGCTACATCTTAAATCTCAAAAGAAATACCAGGACATTTTTCTGTGTTCTTTGCTTAATAGGATAAGAAAGTGGATTAATCTACTGCAGAAATATTTTCAGCAAGAATGGTTGAGGGGGTATTTCTGGTTAATTTTATAAATTAATTTTATTAATTAATTTTATAAATTAAGTTATATGAAACATTTTCTTTTGTTTACTATGTTAGTTGAGGTTTTAGTCATCTTTGCTCTGTTATTAGTATATCAAAGACTACTTCTTTTTTTTAGTTGTGAGGTGTTATAGATGTACAATCAAAACACTTAGGTGTGTCCCTTTTATGAATTTCAGTTTACTTATTTATAAAGCAGATACTTGCTCTACTTAGCCCATAAGGTTGTTTTTAGGGAAGTGCTATATAAATTGTAAAGCACTCTATACATACATACATACATATATATATATATATATATATATATATATATTCCATAACAGGCACTTATTTAGTGCCTTCTATAGATCCAGTATTGTGCTAGGATCTAAGGATTTGGGTGAAACAGAAAACAATTCCTGTCCTCAAGTTGCTTATTTTATATCCTACTGGAATGTGACTAATCATTCATTCTTGGTACTGCTGTGGCTGCTACTGTCACTACTACTTATTGCTACTATTGTTACTGGTTCTACTGTTACTATTACTACTACTGCTGTTACTACTGTCACTACTACTACTGCTGCTGCTGTTACTATGGACTATGATTGCTACTCTTACTACTGCTACTGCTACTACTGTTACTATTACTACTACTACTGCTATTATTATTACAAGTAGCATTATTACTACTATTATTGCTACTACTACTGATATTACTGTTACTAATGCTTACTCCTCTACTAATATTAATTACTACTGCTGCTGCTGTTACTACTACTACTACCACTGATGTAAACTCTCATTATTATTCACAAAAGAATTGCTTTTTGTGATTGTTGTCAGTAGTGTCTGACTCTTTGTGTGTAGCATATTATCCATGAAGTTTTCTTAGTAAATATACAGGAGTCGTTTGCCATTTCATTCTCTAGTGGATTAAGGCAAACAGGGTTATGTGACTTGTCCAAGGTCACACAGCTCATAAGTGTTTGAGGCTGGATTTTGAATTCAGGTCTTCTTGACTCCAAGTCCAGTGCTCTATCCATTGAGTCACCTAACTGTGTCTACAGGCCATAGTAAAATGATACTCAAAAAGCACTTACCATTTTGAATGTTACCAACAAATCGTGTCCATTTCCCATTTCATCTTTTGTCACCCTCCTAGCAAACAGTTTCAGACTCTCAATCCTCTGGAGTATAGTAACAAATTTGGTGAGCATTTATAATAGCAAAACTGTGTTCTAAGGTAAATAGAACACGGGTTTCAAAGTAAAAGTATATGTTCTCAGTATCTTTCTACAGTACAAATATAAGAATTTGTTTCCTTCTACATCCCCATGTGCCTTGTGCAATGCTTTTGTTTCCTGTACATTTATAATAATGTTTGGCCTTTGTGGGTGGAAGGTAACCTCTCCCAGCCAATAAAAACTGAAGTGAGGAAATTGATTTCACTGGTACTGCACGACTAGTCTGTTGTTGCCACCTTGAATGAACATGGGAATTCTTGGGGACATATTTTAGGTTTATTGGTCTATGCTGACATGAAGAAAGATTTATGGAAGATGGTAGAAATTTATCACTAGCCTCTGTTATTTCAAAACCAGAATTTCTTAGTCTCTTTGTACTTTGTAAACGTTTTGGATAAGATGTCTTATAGTCTCCATGAGTCATGCTCCCCAAAAAGATTTCAAAGAAGAGATTGTTGTGATCTAAACACTGTGCCTGAAGTTCCAGTCATTGAAATCCATGATAAGAAAGGGGAGCAATGATGATAAGCCTCTTTGATTCGTGCAGGTCAGCACCACCAGATGATTTCTCATTGTGCACAAAATGACATCCCAAATCCTTAGTCTTACAGTAAAAAAATTAATTTTGTTGTCTTTTGTTTTTGCATCACTGTCATGCCCAAATATATGATAATGATGATAATAGGTAGCATTTATATATTGCTTTATATGTTAGCAAAATGCCTTACATATATGAAGGGGAATTGATCTCAAAAATTTTAGTAGAGTTAAAGCTTAGAAATGCACAAAGACTTTTGGGACACCATGTAGTATCTCATAACATATTCTTTCCTCTTCCCTTCAAAGAATAGGAAGAGAAAAAAGTCTAGTTTAGTCAAATTAATCAACAGATCAATCACATTAATGGCATTCAATCAATCAAAAAGCATTTATCAAGCACCTATGTGCCAGTATGTTCAAGGTCCTTGCAAGTTTCTGCAAGGAAGGGAGGGAGATACTTCTTTTTCATTACCTTGGAGAGAAGCTTGCTCATTATAATTATACATCGTTCAATTAAGTTTTTTGTTCTTTCCTTTACGTTACTGTAGTCATGAGCATTGCCTTTGCTGTATCAGTTCATATAAGCCTTCCCCTGCTTCTCTGAATTCTGCTTACTCATGGCTTCTTACAGTACAACGATGTTCCATTACATTTACGTAGAATGATTTGTTTAGGCATTTTTGAAGGAATGAGTGTCCACTTTGTTCCCAATTCTTATTAAATTTATATTTAAGCCCATCTATAATAATCCAAGGCAATCCAACTTTATTAAGCAGCGGAGTGGTGTACTGGATGGAATATTCAGTCTAGAGTCAGGAAGACCTGAGTTCAAATCCAGTTACAGATACTTAGTAGTTTTGTGACTCTGAGAAAGTTGCTTACTCTCTGCCTGCCTCAGTTTCCTCAACTGTAAAATGGGAATAACAGCAGCACCTACCTCTCAGGGTTGTTGTGACAAAAAATAATGAGATAATATTTATAAGGTACTATGTACAATGTCTAGCATATAGTAGGTGCTATATAAATGCAGTTATCATCATAACCACTACTATTGCTGCTCTTGTTCTGATTGCCTACTACACAGTAGTAATAATATATTAATACTGTATTAACAATTAATAATACATGTGTAACAATACTGTATTATGTTCAAGTACAATATTAATATAATATATTATGTTAAGTCAAAATGAAGCCTGATGCCTACCCCCAATGAACTTGCATTCTATAATGTAAATTCTGGGAACATACGTATCTTCTAGGTCTAATTTCCACAAAATAAAATACTCTGCTTCAGGGAGACTATTTCATTAGTTGATACCTATTACCTTTAGGATAAAAACCAAACTCCTTGGCCTGCTATTTGGAGTCTTCTACATTTTGGCTTCCAGTCTTATCTCCCAATACTTCCCTTTACTTATTCTACATGTCACACAGTACTACTACATATTCCCAAGCTGAAGATTCTTTTTCCCAGTACTGTGTATTTGCACAGGCTTTCCCCCATTCCTTCAAACCTCATACTCCTTTTCTTCACTTACCTCTTCTCTTTGCCAACAAGGGTTCCTGTCCTTCTCTATTTTCCTTAGATCCTTTTGTCTGGATTCCTCCTTTGCCCCATCACACTCTCCCTCCCCTGGTAGATGTACACATCATATTCACCTGATAGGATGTAAGCCCTTTGAGGGTAGAGATTGTGTCATTTAAAAATCTTTTTAGCTCCAGTGTTCTCTGTGTACCTACATATGGTATCATTTAATAACTACATGTAATAAATGTTTGTGGCATGACTGAATCTCCCCTCCATCTCTCATATAGTCCTCATGTGTTGCATCCTCCAAGCTTTTGCACTGCCCTCATCCAGAATGCCTTCCAATCATGTGGAAATTCTGCTCTTATTTCAAAGGACCACACCCTTGGTGCTTTATTCTTTCCAATCAGAAGCAATCTCTCCTTCCTCAAGATTGCCGTACTCCTTAGTTCCTTTGAGCCTTACCTGGCATTTGTCAAGTACCAAGCCTTGGAAGACTTAACCCTTTCATGTCCAGAACTTCCACCCAAGGGCCTTGCTGTCTTGATTGGTGAGTCCTCTCCATAGTTTCATGGAATCATGGCACATAGGCAGACTATAGCCTATATTTGACTTTACTCCCTTACTATCTCCATAGCCCTGTTGCCATATCCTCCAATTGCCCTTTCCCTCATTTCCTCCCCCAAAGTTCCTCCCTCAAATTTCAAATTCTGGAAACATAATCAAAGAAAAATTGCTATTACTGCTCAAAAGGATGTGTGAGTTTACTCTTCTATGGCCTCATTCACCATCCCTAATCTTTCCAAGCCAAACTCCTCCACTGCCCTGCCCCTTCCCCCCATTCCCTTATAAATATTGTCTCCCGTATTAGAATATGAACTCCTTGGTGGTAGGATCTGTCTTCACTTTTATATTTGCATCCCCACCACTTAGCACAGTGAAAAATATAGCCTACTTGTATGATTTTGGACAAGTCACAGTAATCAGAAACAGAATTTGAACCCATAGCTCATGCTTTTGCCACAACATCATGCTCTGGCATATTTTGGCCTTTCCTGAGTGTGCTTACTCATTTAAAAATAGCCTCCTTGTCTGTGAACTGCAGGGACTATTGATAAGAAAGCAACAAGAGTTTTCTAGTCTGTGCTTAGAACTTAATTATATTGACTGTCTTTGTTCGTGTAGGCTACTGGTGCCACTTGCCAAAGGTATTTTGTTGCCTTGTGTTAAAAGATGGTATCTAATGCTCAGGTAAAGGCATGGGGGCTCGGAGGTTCCAGGGAAGCTTCATATTGAAGTCATGCAGAGGAGAGTCATTCACTTGCAAACATCTTTCAAGTAAATGAAAAGGCCTTTGTCTTAACAGTAATTTTCATGAAGGCCATCTACCTGGCAGTCTATTTATGGAAGTCTCCATTAATGAAACTTTTATTTAATGATTTGGAGAATATAAAGTTAGTTTCCAGTTCTCTGCCATTATTGATTTTGTTTCACACCTTCTTCTTGTGGACATGCAGATAAAAAAATAAAATCCCACAGGTCACCAAGTGCTCACATTTCAATTATTTAAATGAGTTTCTATTATCATCCCCAATAACTAGAGTCAGAGCATGCACTATAGGAGGAGAGATGGAATGTAACTGAATTGTAGATCAAGAGAAACACTCTGTGTTCTCTTAGGTTGCAGTTAAACCTGTGATGTTTATGAAATTTGGAGCACCTTAATTAAGCAATTAGTAAGAGGCAGGAGTTTCCAAATGTCAAGTGTATAATTATGAAATAAACAAGAACCGGTCTTTTCAACAAATTTGCACACTGCGTCCTTGGCTCTTCCAATGCCTGGACACAGTCATCCCTTGATATGGCCATGAACAAAATCTTTTGGTGGAGAAGATAAAATTCAGGTGGATTTTGAAAAGCTCATTGCCTTTAAAAAGTACCCAAAGTCCTGTTAGAACACTTACTGTTACATGAATGTGGATATAACTCTGGGAAAATGATGTTCTCTGAAAACCAATATGGCCTTTGATGTGAAAACCTATATGCTCATGGTTAACCTATAAGAGTGCTAACCTTGTCACTCAAATCTATCATCATAAATCCAGAATGGAAAGGGACCTCAGAAATTGTCTAGTGGTCCAAACTCCCTTGAAAGATGAAACACCATTCTGTTCCTTCCTTTTTTGTCATCCTCTTCCCTAGTCTCTCATGCCCTGAGCTTCCCCCAAGTCATTTTTCTATTAAGTTATGTGACTTATCAAGATTGAATATATTTATATAATGTGATTTGAAAACAGAATTCAGTACTGGGGGCTTTTAAGACTAGCAAACATTATTATAATCAATAGGTTGTCATGACTAAAAGTTGGCCAGGCTAATGATGATGAGTGTCTCATCCCATAACCTATGTTGATCCTCAGACAGTAGATACTGTTCTACCACTTGTTTCTCTAGTTTGTTGGTGATATGACTTTTTGTATCTATCACATCCATGTGGAGCTAATCTTTGTATATGGTATGAGATATTGGTCTAAATCCAATTTCTGCCAGAATGCTTTCCAGTTTTCCCAGAAGTTTATGCCAAATAGCAAAAATTTCCCCCAATAGCTAGAGTCTTTTCATTTTTCAGACACTAGCCTACTGGATTAATTTCCCCTTCTGTATGTTGCATACCTGTTCAATCATGTCATTTTTAACTAGTACCAATCACTTTTGTGATTCTTGCTTCTCAGTATAGCCTGAAATCTGGTACCATTAGTGTCACTTGAATCTTGACTTTTTATCTCTCTAAATTAATTTGTGATTATTTTCCTATCAAGATGGGAAGGTTAAACATGGTGGTGAACTATGTGTCTGTTTTGTGAGGATAAGACTAGTTAACCTTTGAGCAGGCTGGCTGCCATGTTCACTGCAGGTTAGTAAAATTTTTAGCCATAGCCATTCTTGAAGACCAAGTGTGTATAGAGGAGATGGGATGAGTACTAGTGGAATGAGAAACTGCTCCAGTGAAATCACAGATCTTTAGTGTATTAAAGTGTTTAATTAACAAAATAAAGATATTAATTTGGTGCCTAATATGTACACAGCACTATGCTAGGCACTGTGGAGGATATAAGGAAGAATAAGGCCCATTCCCTAACAAGGCATCAATGGCAGGGTGGGGAGAGGGAACCAAGAAAATCCTCTTGTTGGTGGTGAGATATGAGCTGAATCTCAAAGGAAGCTGGGAGAAGGACTAGAGTTTCCAGTGCTAGATCATAGCGATAAGGAAACTAGTTGGAAGGTCATTGTAGAAGATCAATGCATCATGATAAAGCCCTGAATTAAAGGTTGTGGCAGAGAGGTACAAAGAGAGGGAGACAAGAGACACCATGAGGAAGAAAGCAATGGGATGCTTAACTGGATGTGGGAGGTAAAGGAGGGAGCAGAGTCAGAGATGATTCTGAGCTTCCAAGCTTGGGTAACTGGGAGAATGATGGCACCATTGATACAAAATCTAGGGGGACTCGTTTTGGGGAAGAGGATGATGAGTTTCATTTTGTTGCATTTGAAGTGATGGCAGAACACCCAAGTGGAAATGTCTAGTGGGCAGGGGCAGGTAATGGTCTAGAAAGGATGCCTGGCTGCTAGCCACAGCTCCTAGTGGACACAAAATTGATAGAGGCTGAAATGTAGTGACTAGAGATGCAGAAAATTCAAATGAGTCATTTCAGGCCAAGAGGATTGGAGGACTGAGCTCACACAGTAGGTATTCCCTAAAAACCATTGAATAAATGAATGTAGTGAATTGTAGGCAGAACTTTTTAAACAACCACCTCAATTCTTTACTTCATTTTGAACTTATGGGCAGTGCAACCAGATAGAGAGCAAATTAACAATTTGCAAATTAATTAGCAAATTAACAATAAAATTTACCTCCAGGGCAATTCTTAAATCAAAGAGACACCAACCAAGAGGGTGTATTTTGGGAAAAGAGGTGCAAATTTCTAAGTCATGGCACATTTTTAAGTAATAGGGATTTTTAAGCTAGGACATTGCTGGCAAACATGGCTGAGCTTTGGACAGTATGCAAGGTTCACAACACTTCAGGATCCAATTAAAAGGGAATTACTTTTACATTCCATAGATAAGGAAAAAGATCAACAGAGTGGTTGAGTGTTTCACAACATGGCAGCAGCTCCATGGTAGCAAAGGAAATGGGATTAACTTCTTCCTAAGATGTTAAATTATTCCCCTTTGAGAGTGACCCCTCAGTTCACCCATGAATGAGGCAGAGGAAATGACTTGACTGGTGATTAGAAATCAATAAGGAGTAGGAGCTAGGAAAGAGTCAATTCTAGTAACTTGTTGAATACTTTAGTAGTTATTTTTCTCATGGATTTATAGATTGAAGAGACCTTAGAGTCTATATTCAATGGATCTATGCTTTCACCAGTGATGTAAGTACAGTTAAGCCCTTCCACATTACTCATTGGTCTGCATAAGAAAAGGAATTCTGAGGGAGTTTGGCAGAAGCTGCAGACACACAAAAGCCAGGAGGCAGTGCAGCAAAGTTGAGAAACTCAGAAATGCATAAAATATTTGTATGGTATTACATAATATCAATATATTTTACCTTTTAATACCATAGTAATTTAGACTTCTTTGCTGGTATGAAGGGAGGGCTGAAAAATTTTATGTGGATTTTCCAGATTGTGGTGATGCTGTGCCCCTAACCCTGGCAATGTGGAAGGGATAACCATATTCCCACCAATCAAACAGATCCATGATGATTCATGCTTGAAGTAGCTAGGTGGTGCTATAGAGAAAGAATTGAACCTGGAGTCTGGTCAGGTCACTTAACACTGTTTACCTCAGTTTCCTTATCTGTAAAGTGATCTGGAGAAGGTAATGACAAACCACTCCAGCATATTTGCCAAGAAAACTCCCAAATAGGGTCATAGTCAGATACTACCGGACAACAATAACAAATCCTGGGCAGGTCATTTCACTGCTCTCAGTCTCAGTTTCCTCATCTGTAAATGGGGCTATTTACAGCATCTTCCTCCCAGGGTGTTGGAAAGATGAAATGAGAAGGTATCTGCAAGATGCTATGTAAATGCTAGCTTTTCCTAAGTCAGATCATATGTCTAGGGCTGGGAGGGACCTTGGAGGCCAGTTATTCCAACCCTCTCACTTTAGAAGTGAAGAAACTTTGGCCCAGAAGATTAAGTGAATTGCCCAGGTTTGCATAATTACTAAATGTCAGAGGCAGGATCTGAGCCCAAGCTTTCTTGGCTCCAGATGTAGGAGTCTATGTCAATGGACCCAGCTGCAATCCTTTCAGTCCCCACCCCCTCCCCCTCATCTTCTATGTCCCTTTTCCCAAACCACTCAAACCACAGGGCACATAAATTTTCTCTAAGATATCCATGAATTGTGATGCCACTTGGCTTTATTCTGACAAGGCAGAAATAATTAAAGGTGCTTCGTTCTTTGTTCTTTCAGTAGTATCTAGCACAGCTTTCTGCACTGAGTAGGATCTTGAGCTAGAAAGCACCAACCTCCCGTTATTTTACATGTGGGGAAACTGAGGCCCAGAGAGAAAAAATGACTTTTCTCCAAGATCATATAGACAAAAGTTTGGAAAACCAAGATTTGAACCCAAGTTCTCTCACTTTAAATCTGTTACTCTTTGCCATATCCCATTCTTTGTACATATTTGCTCAAGTACACTGACAAATGTTCACTAATTCTATTCTCACCTGATCATGATAAATTGTTTATAAGTGAATGGTCAAATGAGATAATGTTTATAAAGGAATCTTCAAACCTTGAAGCACTAGATCAATATTAGTTATTTACAACATTAACAGTAATACTAATATCTTGGGAAGAGGCGATTTTCACAGTGGGTGCCCATTTTAGGTAGGACAGACAACTACGCCTATGATTTCATTACTGCTGCTGAGGAACTCTCTCTACTGATGCAGATTGATGTCTGCTTTGTGGTTTGCATCATTAGAGACTTGCCTGGGAGTACTACTAAGTTAAGTGACTTGTCTAGGGTCACACAGCTGGTATATACGTAAGTGGTAGAATTTGAACCCAGGACTTCCTGATTTAAAGGTTGACTTTTCATTTACTAGCTGACACCATCCACATGGAATTTCAAAATCTCCTTTAACCTTAGCATTCTATGCTTTGAGAGTCATGTCAGTAACTCTCTTCTGTGAAATTGGAGGAGCCCTTTTGCCTAGTGGTAATGTCCTTTTTCCATGGGTCTGCGTTTGTAAGCTGTCCCCAAGTGTATGGTTCTTTCCTTTGACAGAGATTATCTTCCCTCTGCAACACTGAGGCTTTTGTTGGAGGTAGCTAGGTGGCCCAGTGGTTAGAGTGTGGACTTGGAATCAGGGAGATCTGGGTTCAAATCCCAACTCAGAAACATAGTAGCTTTGTTACTCTGGGCAAATCACTAAACCTCTATCAGCCTCAGTTTCCTCTTCTGTAAAATGGGGATAATCATAGCACCTGTCTCAGAGGGTCATTATAGTTGAACTAGCTTGTATTAACTGCTTTGTGAACCTTAAAGCACTCTATAAATCCCATTATCAATCAGCCAGTAAGCATTTGTTAAGTACCTGTTATATGTTGGCCATTGTGCTAGTAAAATAACATTTTTCTTCTTGGATTTCTGTCCATGAAGTAGAGAGTAAGATAAGACAGACATCATTCCCATTTTGCAGATGGAAAAATACAAGTACTGCAGTCACCTTGACTCTCAACCTAAATCTCTGATTCCAGTGGCAGTGGCAGCTTCCTGGCAACTTATTTACTCTGCAGTGTTTCCTAAAATATTGTATAACTTCAAAGGACATTCTGAATTATTTTTTTAGATGCTGAGGAAAAGGAATGAGTCTCTTAGGTGATATTTCAAAACTGATAACGTCCTGTGGGTTCAAAAACAGTAGTGCCAGATGGCTAGAGTTGCTGTGGGTTGGGGGAGAGGAAAAGATCCTATCAGAGTGAGCATGAAAGAGTTAGGGAGGGTAGGAAGATGCCAGGAAGGAGAGAGGGTAAGAGTTGTGGGGGAAGGGGGGATACTTGCTGCATTTCATATAATTCATATGGTATCCGAGCATTAGAGGGACCTCAGAAGCATTTAGTCCCTCCCTCATTTTAGGGATCAGAAAATGGAGGCTGATTGGGTGCCTGGTTGGGGGGGGGGGCACCCAAATAGTAACCAACAGAGATGGAATTTGAACCCAGGACTTCTGATCTCTTTAACTGGATGGTTTTGTTTCCTGTACAGTCCATTACCACACTGAACTTCCTTCTTTCTTTCAATGATTTCACCATTCTTTTTGTCACTCTGTAAAAAATATCCCTCAATTTAATTTCATGGCCAGTTAATTACAAAAATCTCATCCATTTTGCCTGTGAAGTGTCTCTTATAAATAAAACCACCTTCCCTCTCCAATCAACTCTCTGCTTCACTGAGTTTTGTCTCTTTTTCCTTCTTTCATTCTTCCTATGGCTTCTAGTCTGATCTTTTATAAAATGCCATATTTTATCAAGGAATTCATACCTGTGAGCCTAAAGAATCTTTAGTAGTTATCTTCTACTTTTTTTAACCTTAAGCCTAATCTTACCTGCTTAGCTTCATTAAAAATTTTTTTTTAAAGATTGATTTTACTCTTTTTTATATTTATTTATATGCATATTTATATTTCGATTATAAAGTATATTTATATATTATTTATAGAATACATATAAATCCATTTTAAAAACATTTAAAATTTTTAAATTTCAATTCTTTCTTTTCCTCTGCTATGTTTTCCTTCCCCTCACATGAGAAAGCCATGTGATACCCATTATACATGTAATAGCTTCATTTTTTTAGCTAAATTTTTTTAAAATAACAAAAATTTATTTTCTCTTCTTTTTATTCCCCCCGTCCTCCCAATAAAATATCCTTGTAACCGACATGCAAAACAAATGCCCATGTGGGCTCTATCCAAAATGTATATCTCATTCTCCAGGCAGGAGGTGAGTAACTTTTTTTTATCAACAATCTCTGGACCCATGATTGGTCATTGCATTATTCAGACTTTTTAAGTCTCTCAGAGCTGTTTGTTTGGACAGCGTCATGGTTGTAATTTATTGTTACAACAAATTTGCTGTTATAATTGTTATGTAATTGACGTTATAGTTTTTCTGGTTCTGCTCATTTTACTCTGTATCAGTTCATACAAGTTTTCGCAGAACGCACAATGGATAGAGCGCTGGGCCTGGAGTTAGAAGTTCAAATCCAGCCTCAGGTACTTTCAAACTGTATAAATGGGGATAATCGCACCTGCTTCATAAGGTTGTCATGAGATGATAGTTGCAAAGCTCTTAGCACTGTGCCCTGGATATAGTAGGTGTTTAATAAATGTTTATTCCCCCCTTTTGTCCTTTCTTACATGCCCTGCCTAGTCTTGTAACCAACCCTTAGGCTGACCGTGTCATCAGGGCTGCCACTTATCATTGATCTTGTAATTTGTACCTATTACAGTCACAGTCTTTCCATGTTGTGGGCATCCAACAGTCTGGGTATCTCTTGGTATTTCCAGGCACAGAAAACTTTTCCTGGGATACTTACAATGGAAGGGAACACAGAGACCCAGAGGGGAAGCTGGCTATGGACAATGGAAGATTTCTTGACCGCATAGGGATCCCCCTGGACTTTCCCAGCAGTCTTGCTTTCAAGAACCAGCTCAGAAACACAGCCGCTTCCTGTTTATAACTGTTTGCTGCAGGCAGCCTAGAGGGGCTGATGTCAGAATGGTCCTTGGGGCGTTCAGCTGCTACTTGCTGCTCCAACTTCTGACCGTAATGTTTGGATCCACCTCACTCTTGGGCTCATCATCTGATATTCATATGGCTCTTTTTTTCAGGGCCACATAATGCAATTCATTTACTCATGCACTCTTTGCTTGGTCAATCCTTGTCTGTGGCTTTCCAGAAAATTTTCCATAAAACTTCTACCATAAAGCCTTCTTCCAGGTCTTTTGAGATTATGTGTACACCAGTTTAATAACTCAGATTGCTCCTTATCCCTTGCTCAACATCAGTATCTGAAGCGATGGTAGGGAGCTGGAGACCCTCCTTTCCACCTCTAGTCCCCTAGTAGTTGACTGAACCCAACTTCTATCCATGCCTAAGGACCTTTTGCTTCCCCATCCTCTCCCTCATTGTATTATTGCCATGTTCCCACCAGGCACTGAATGCTAATCTCTCTTTATCTCTGTCTCTGCCAGAGATATACCAGAGCCCCAGTCCACTTTGACCCTGGGAGCTACTATCTTGTTTGGAGTCTGTTTGCCCTGCCATTGATGCCCAAGGTCCTTGGGGCCTTGCTATTTTTTCCGCATTGCTTGCTAGAAAGCAAATGCCATCTGGTCTTTTGATTTGATGTGTAAACTATGTTGTTTCTTTCTCTTTATTAGAGTATAAACTCCCTGAGAGGCAGTTAGGGGCTGCAGTAGAGAGGATGGTGGATCTGAGTTCAAATTCTTCCTAAGACATTACTGGTCAGTGTGACCTTGGGTAAGTTGCTGTCTGCCTCAGTTTCCTCATTTGTGAAATGGGGATAATAATAATACCTACCTCACAGAATTATTGTGAGGATAAAATGGGATAATATTTATAAAATGCTTTGTATACTTTAAAGCCTTTTATAAATATTAATAAATAATAAGTAATAATTTTTAGGTATTACTTATTATCTTATTAAGAGCACTGTTTCGATTTTCTATTTGTACTCTTAATGCTTATAATGGGTGCGTAGCATATAATAAATGTTTTAATAAATTCTTCTCCATTCCTTTCTATCATCCATTTCCTTTTCTGTCAGTTCTTACATGTGAATCACTATTAGTAATATTTTGTTGTTGTTTGCTTGTATCTGACCCTCTGTGACCTCATTTGGGGTTTTCTTGGCAGAGATACTAGAGTGATCTTGCATTTCCTTCTCCAGTTCATTTGACAGTTGAGGAAACTGAGGCAAACAGGGTGAAGTGACTTGTCCAGGGTCACACAACTAGGAAGTGTCTGAGGTCTGGTTTGAACTCAGGTTTTCCTGACTCCACGTCTGGCACTCTATCCACTGAGCCAACTAACTGTCCCAATGAGTTTCTATAACCCATTTGCAATTACCATGCATTATCCTTTGGGTAATCTACACTTCTTTGGAGATTATGGTATTCTGAGATTCTCAGCCAGGTCATATCCCTAGAAGAATATTGTTCAGACAAATAGAGTTTATCTCAGAGAGCTTTGTGATACAGGAGGATTTGGATTGAGAATTCCTGCAATCAGACCCTCCTGATGCTTGCTGTCGGTGTCCGTGGGCAGATCTCCTAATCTCTGGGGGTGTCAGTTTTTTATCTATAAAATGGGGGGGTTGGACCAGATGACCTCTGACATCCCTTTTGGTTCTAAATCTATGGTTCTTCCCTTTGTTCAACAAGTTACTTCTCCTTCCAGGGCTGAGTTTCCTTATATGTAAAATGAAGAAAATGGATTAGATGTCTTCTGAAAGCTTTTCCAGCTCTTAATTAATGATCCTATTGCCCTCTTTATAAATCACTTTTTTTCTTAGGTCTCAGTTTCCCTAACTGTACAAAGAAGGATTTGGACTAGATGAGCTCTGAGCTTCCTTTTAGCTCTAGACCTATGAGCACAGGCTTGTTGAAAGTGCTACCTAATTTCAAAAATGTAATCCAGTCAGTTTTTGCCATTGTTTTGAATTCTTTGTTCATCTTCTTCTTATATATGTGTATGTTTATAGGCATACAAACAATATTACAAATTAATTACAAATATATAAATATATGCATATATTTTTATGTGTTTGGTGATGGATCAATCTAATGACTTACCTTTCTAACTGCATTATATAGTCTGGAAGATAGGCATTCTTTATACAGTTCGTTTTTCTTATATGAATGTTAAACTGAACTTTTTGAATGTTTGTAGAATCCATTTATGAGATTTTGTAGTTCTCTTGGACTTGATACAGTGAATGCAATTACTTTAAATGGTCCATCTCGATGTCCTTACAATGTCTTCTCAGCTCTTCTTCCATTTGGAATTTGCTTCAAACATTCTCTGTGAAAGTTGAAGATACCTTTGGCAAATAGACATATTCTTGTTTTATGCATGGTTCAGATGAATACTCAAAATTATCATCAAAATTATTTTCTTTGTTGCATCTTCTAAGGAATCTTTTGTGATCTTAACATGTGTGTGAGAGATGACTTGGTCAAGAGTTTCACTGAGATTTCATTTTTCTCAGTGTACTATTTTCTAATCAACAAATCTAGCATCCTCAACATTTTTCAGTTAATAGTGGAATGGTGATGATGTGTTCTACTGTATTAAATAAACTGAAAAAGCTTAAATGTTCTCATATGTTCATCATGGCACTCTTGATATGTGCATAGATCATTTTCATCATGATTTATAGTGAGTAGAAAGTAAGAATATGAGGCAATGACTTGCCCTTTTCCCATAGTAATTTGGTCCATTATTATTTCCAAAAATTTAGAATCTTCCTTTCTTTCATATATCTTAAAGATTAACGACTCAATACTTTCAAAACGGTGTCACTTCCAGTGTATATTTCTTTGGCTTGTCTTGGTCTTTTTTTCTCTGTTTTTCCCATCTTCATCTTCCTAGCCATGACTCCTTTCTCCTATAGCACTTGGGGGTCTGAAAGTTCAAATGTGGTAGTTTCATGATTATTAATGATGAAAATAGTTTGTTTCAGAAAGGCTGAAATATGCTTTGCATGACTGCACATATATAATCCATGCTAAATTGCTTGCCTTCTCAATGATGGGGAGGGGAGAGAAGAAGGGAGAGAATTTGGAACCCAAAATTTTAAAAAAATGAACATTAAAAATTTTTCATGTAATTGGAAAGAAAATATTAAGCATGGCTGATAGAGATCTTGATTCCTGTCCTTCCAGTTTCCTCCATGTTAGTTTTCCTACAGTCATTTTCCTTTTTACTCCTCTTTGTCATTCATTTGAGGTAATACTATCTGTTGAAGAAGGAAATGGCAAACCACTCTTGTATCTTTGCCAAGAAAACCCCAAATGGGGTCCTGAAGAGTCAGACACAGTTCAGCAACAATGCTTGTCATCATCTACCATTCTTCTTGGAAGAATTTTGTAAATAGAATTATGTTCTAAATCATACTGCCCTTGGCTGCTACATCTCTCTGCTTCGCACCAAAATCACGTTTGCTCACTGAGTCACTGTTGGACCTTTTTGCCTCATCTTTGTAGTAATTGTTTTCACTTTTGTCAAAATTCTATAGAAGTGGTGATGTCTATGTTGACATCTTCTGTTTGACTAGGTCGGATTGGAACTGATGTCACTGAAGATAGTATCTTTCCTGCCTCTGAAAAAAGCAGTTGCTGGTTTAACCCAGAGATAACTGAGTCAGAAATGTCTCTCACATATGTCCTAAGTTGTTTCTTGTTTGTTTTAAGATATTTCATTTTTTGGTTATTTGGTACTTGTCATGTTCAATGCCTTCTTCTTAAAGAGTTCAATAACACATAGGCATGAGACTTTTGAGGGGTCTATAAATAAGACTTTGGCCTCTTTCAGTTTCAAATCTAACACATTCTTTCTTCTGTACCTCATCTTCCCTTGTGCCTGAGGGACAGCATGGCATAGTGGAGTGAGACTTAGCCTCAGAGTAAGGAAGCCCTGCCTTCTAGGCATGAAAAATTTGTTCACCAGAGCAGATCAGCACCTACCATGTAACTTACAGTCTTAGAGAGTTGTCTAGAGGAGACATAACAAACTCCCCCAGTGAGACCCAGACCTACTTGTTACAAAGGAATCAGGTGCATGGTTATC
This sequence comes from Notamacropus eugenii, assembly GCF_028372415.1. Classification (NCBI taxonomy): domain Eukaryota; kingdom Metazoa; phylum Chordata; class Mammalia; order Diprotodontia; family Macropodidae; genus Notamacropus; species Notamacropus eugenii. Next base: position 279,647,926 of record NC_092874.1, read on the forward strand.
TCTGTCTCTCTATGACCTGTCTCTAGGAGGAGACCCTGGTTTCCATTCTACTCGCTCCTCTTGCTTCTCTTACGCAGGCTGAAATTGAGTCTTCAACTCAAGCACAACAGTGCTTGCCTTCTTTTCCTTTGTGGCATATAGTGTGCATTTGTTCCCTTGGAGTCATATTTCATGATAACAGCTCTGCAGTGCATTTGCATTAGGGTAATGGCTGATGGTATCTTTAATCTGGAGCAGCCTGCTGTGTTTGTCCTGTGAGATGAGGTTCATTAACTGGTGCACTAACAGGATTGGAGAGTTTTGGCCCTCCTCCGGGTCACAAGGTTGCTTCTGGGCCTTGGAGACGTTTACGGAGGTGATAGCATTGGGCAGGTACATGATATTCTCCTGGAAATCCCTTTAGATGCCTTGTCCTCTCTCATCCCAAAAAAGGGGAAAAACTGCCCCCTCCATCTGATTTCTCTCCTAAGGTTATAACTCAATAATTACTTAATTTAATTAGGTGTATCCAGGCAGTGTTGGTTTTTTTCTCCAATCTCATAAAAGATGAGGGTTAAAAAAAAAAAAAGCAGACACAAAAGCTTGAAAGAAACCCTTTGGGCTCCATTAGCTCCGAGTTTGTTCACCTGGAGTGTGATATTTACAATTATGTTCCTGCCTTTTTGTCCAGTCTTATTTATAGTTGCAACGTGGACATGGACAGGGAGGATGAAATTGAATAGACTGTGTTTTCCATTACTTTACGGCCAATTATGGGAGAGTTACCTGAAGCTGAACAAATTGTAAATCACCGTATGAAAATTCCCTATTCTGGAGCTGAACCAAATGGAGAGCATGGCCCACTCTTTCTTTTGGAGTCAGAAGCTGAATATGCAAAGGGCTACTCTTTTCAGACCTCAGCATTCTGTTAAAATATTGGCATCTTTGGTACCTCTCAGAAGTTCTGGTGATAACAATCTGGGATGGTGTTCTGTGCAGAAATGATGAGGACTTCCATGTACTGAATGATCCAGTCCGGGGATTGACTTGTTGTTCTTTTTATAGCCTTTCTTTGTATCCCATTACTTAGCATAGTTCATGGCACAGAGTAAGCACTTAATAACTATTTGTAAATTGACTGACTGTAGCCCTCTCTGAAGCAAATCAGAAGAATGTGATTTAAATACTCCAAATTTTCAGAAACATGGCAAGATCTAAAATGGACAGGGTTTGGTACTTTTTGACTGTGTTAGTCAGCTTGTTACAGGGTTAAAATATGGTGCTTTTCCCATAAACATATCCAAAGAATGGGGGAAAAGATGTCATTTTTTTGATGGGCTGGTCATGTGGCAAGAGTGAGGGGTCAGCCCAAGGGTTCTATGGGCATCTTCTGAATGGCAGGAGAAAGTGAGGCAGGAACTCTTGGCATGTACAGCTCAAAGGTGTACTCAAGGCTATTTGAATAGCAAACTCGAGAAGAAGTAGGTTATAAAATGGCTGGCCAGTCCAATGTTGGGTGGTTGTCTTATAGGGAACTTTTGGAAGGTTTTGGACAAGGGTTGCGTGGGATGGGAAGACATGAATGGGTGGCAGAGAGAATATTCAAATTGACTGAAATATAAGAAACACTTTTTTTTGGTGGAAACATTAGACTATTAGCATAATTGTAAGATTCATCTTCAGAAGCTGTATATCATACATAATTTATTCTAGAAAAGTATCCAAGGCTACAGGCCTGGTGAACATCTATGTAGCCTAAAAGGAAATTAACCGTATTTTAACAAAGAGGAAATGATCATACCAGGCTCGCTGGGGGGATTGGGTGAATCAAAACACATGAAAGTCGCCTGTAGTTCAGTGAAAATCAAGAATTAGGTACTCTGGAGGAGGGGAGATCTTCAGGCCTCCCCCTATGCCCGATCAACCTTTCTCTGGCTCCCCTGCTCACTCCACTGGTGATATTCACCCCAGCAGTTATCTTGGGCTCTGCCCCATCAACCATATACAGCTGTTCACATTTTGTGGACCTTGATCTGGGTGACGAACTGTAGCTGATAGCTCTGACCATTGAAAATGTCTGTGACCATTGTGGAAAACATTTTGTATAGAGTTCAATTCTGACCTCAGATGGGTAACTTGGGTCAAGTCATTTAACTTTGTTTGCCTCAGTTTCCTCATCTGTCAAATGAATTGGAGAAAGAAATGGCAAACCACTCCCAGTGTCTTCTCCAAGAAAACTCCAAATGAGTTCTCAAAGAGTTGGACATGACTGGAAAAAATGATTCAACAATGTGTCTTGATCTCGGAAAGGTTAGTCTGATTGGAAAAGGCTTTGAATGCTAGTCTTGGTGACTAGTATGTACTGATGCTTGGGGAGCAGCCTAGGTAAATTCTGAGAGACTTAATCCCAGGGTAGCTGCTGGGGGATGAATTTTTCAGCCATAGCAAAATTTGAAGAGTATTCACTGAGAGATATAGGGGATAATTTACACTGTTCGAGGGGGTATCCAAACCAAGGAAATCATAATTCCTTGAGGTCTTGAAATATTTTTATATTAACTTAGCTATTTAGGAAATATGAGGGTGACTTAAAGATGAGTGGTAAAATGCAAAGGGAGTTAGCTGGTTGGTTTTGTTTGAAAATTTAAGCATTAATCAAAGACATCATATTTGTCTCTGCCTGATAACATAAAAAGTAAGTGGAACTTCTTGTTCACCTGAGATGAAAAGATTTTGGCCTTATACCGGTCCTCCTTGCCACCCCTCCCCCAATAATTCAGGTCATTCAGACACTGGTCTGATTGTTCTGACTGGGGTAGAAGAGAGCTTGTCAAGATGTCAATGTTCTTAGTGGAACTGTATTAACAAATGGAAGCACTAGGCCAAGCCAACTTGCTCAACAAAATATTTAGGGCTAGAAAAGAAGCCCATAGATCTTTTTTGAATAAAAATCTCTTGAAGTAAAATGCCAAAGAAGTCATTTAAAAAAGTGTTTAACAGTATCCTTCACCAAAGACTATGTTTTTGAATTGTGGCTGGAAAGATGTGGCTGAAACCAAAGCAAAGAAAACTGTCACTTTCTGGCCCTGATTGGGTTGTCCTGTCATTCTGTCTCAGAATTGAACTGCAAAGATGGAAAAAAAGGAAGGAGACATGAAAAAAACAGCAAAAGCATGGTGATTCCCGTTCAGTTTTGTTATTTTTATTACCATATGCATTCGTTAAAAAGTTATGAATTTATGCTTAAATAAAATTTTTGATAATTTCTTTGAAATATGTAAATAACATAAATATGGGATTATTATTAAAATTATTTCAGAGGCATTGGGAGTGAAAATTTGAAAAGTAATTTTATCCTGTTTGCAGATTCAATACATATATATAACTTATATTTGTAATTATAGAATATATAATAAATGTAATATATAATACTGACCATGTAATTTCTGTCTAAATCTACCTACCTACCTACCTGTCTGTCTGTCTATCCATCCATCCATCCTTCTGTCTCTTTGTCTATATATTGATCTATCTCTTCTCTGTTTCTCATATGTTCATGTATTTTTAATAACATTAGTGAATTTCAAAATTTTGGTGGTCTTCCGGATAATGTGGGTTACACTGATACAATTGATACCTCTCATTTTTCAAGTCCACAAAAGTAGGGTGAATGTGAAATTGGTAGGAGAAAAATTTAAAGAATTGTACTAATCTAGGTAGTACAATGGATAGAGTGTAAACTCTGGATTCAGGAGGACCTGGGTTCCAATCTGGCCTCAGACACTTACTAGCTGAGTGATCCTGTGCAAGTTACTTAACCCTGTTTGCCTCAGTTTCCCATCTGTAAAAGGAGCCAGAGAAAGAAATGGCAAATCACTCCAGTATATATTTTTATAAGGGGTAGATGACTGGTGTATCATTAAAAAACAATTCCCCTGCTAATATTCATTTGTATGATTAAAAATAGCTTGCATTTATATGTCATTCAAGGGTTTGCAAAGCACTTTACAAACATAATCTTATATTATCCTCAGAGCAACCTGGGAAGTAGGTGCCGTTATTATTTCCATTTTCTAGATGAAGAAACTGAAGTTACGTTATTTGCCTAGGGTTACACAGCTTCTGAATAAGTGCCTGAAACTGAATCAGATCCTGCTCTTTATTCACAATGCCTTTTTTTCTGATGACATTTATTCATCATGATCATCATCAAGGGCAGCAGGTATGGTGAGTAAAGAATTCGAAGGACCTGGGTTCAAGTCTTGCCCCTGAACATAAGGCCAAATCATTTAACCTGTTAGTGCTCCAGGCATTTTTTTCTGAGACTGTAAGGTGTAAAACAATTGAGTTATCTTCATTTGAGAGAGTTAGGCTTTACAACATCAATAAAAAAAAATACTGTTGGAATAGCAACTTGTTCCAAAACCATTTCTGTCTCAGCGCCACTGAGAAAGGTGAGAAAGTGTAGCAATAATTATAATTATAGTAATAAGTGACTCAGATAGAGCTGTTGAAAGTTTGCAAAGTACTTTATATAAATTATCTCATATAAATTAGCCCTTTGAAGAACCCTGTTAGGTAAATTTGACAGGTATTATTTCCATTTTGCAACTGAGGAAATGGCGGCTAGAGGGGTCAACTGACTTGCCTGCAGTCACATATCTAGTAAGTGTCAGAACTGGGAGATGAGCCTGGGTTCCCTCCTGATTCCAAGTCCTAGTGCTCTTTCTACTTACTCCATTTTGTCTTTTATTAAAAAAAAAAAAAACCAAACCCTCTTTCTATGAAGGACAAAATTCACTTACCTTTTTTAAAAAGCACAATAAAATAGCAATTATATAGTTCTTCAAGGTATGCAAAACACATTATATATGATTTCATTGGCTGAAAGAGGTTGTGACATGCCCAGGGTCACATGATATTTTGTGCAGCATTCAAACTCAAGTCTTTCCAGCATTTTTAACTTCCTAACAGTAAGAGTTGACCCAAAGTGGCATTGCTTGACTCAAGGTTTCCTTTTACTGGAGACCAGACTGCTGCTGGTGGGATTCTTTTGGGGAGAATCCTTGTTCAGTTTCAGGTGGGACTAGGGGGCATCCCTCCAAACTCTGAGTTTGTGATTCTGTGTGCTTTGTCTGTTAGATTTCATTGTGTCAGCTTGATGAAAGTATAGCCATGTTATCATATAGGTGACTGGGTAGCAAAGTGGATAGAACATTGGATCTGGAGTTGGGAGAAAGACCTTTCCTTCCTTTCTCTTTCCCTTCCCCCTTCCCTTCCCTTTCCCTTCCTCTTCCCCTTTCCCTTCTCTTTCCCTTTCCCCTCCCTTTTCCTTTCCCCTCTGCTTTTCTTCCCCTCCCCTTTCCCTTCCTCTTTCCCTTCCCCAACCCTTCCGTTTCCCTTCCATTATGATTAATGTCTCTGAACTTTAAGTTGGCACATCTATAAAATGAAGTTAATAACACCTCTAGTACCTGCCTCACAGCCTTTTTGAGAGGAGATGAATGTGAAACATTTTGTAAGCTTTAAAGTGATTTAGAAATGCCAATTATTATTATACCATATTTCTATATTACCATCATGTATTCATATGATCATGTATTCATAATTCAGTTCAATTTGATAAAGCTTTATTAACTCACTGTTCTATGTCAGTGTTGTGCCAGTCTTTGAGGATGCAAAATCAAAAATGCAATAATGCCTATCCTCAAGGATCTTACATTCTTAGCACCACAGGATCATAGATCTCGAACTTTAAGTGACCAGAGAAGCTCTTCATTACTTCTTTTTGCGGGTGAGGAAACTGGGTACCAGGGAGGTCGTGACTTGCCCAAGGTCATCTCAGTAGTAGTTAACAGAGGCAAGATTGGAACCTGGGTCCTCTAACTCCAGAGCCAGAACTCTTTCTAGTATACATACAGTAGTGACCTTTCGTTATTGGTAGAAAAAACATATACATAAAAAATTAAATAGAAAACTTATGCAAAGTAATTTCAGGGGTAATAAAGGGGACAGATCTAATATTAAAGTCTGTTTGTCAATAATAGAATTGGAAATTCAGAGGGCACAATAGGAGGGTAGGGGAAATAGAAATGGGAAGGGAAATAGACCTGGGAAGGATGAAACTGATAGGGAGCAGGAGATTATAGCCAGGGAAGTGAATTTCTGACTAACCATTCACAGGGATTTTAGTAAAGTAAACATATTGCTTACTATATTACTTAGTGTATTCTTAGTAAAGCAGTATATTGTGAGGTCCCTCATAGTGGCCTCAGAAATGTTGATTTGACTCTCCACCCCTGAACAACAGATATTAGTGTGTATGGGGAGGATGGAGGGAAAGATAGGTAGATATGCCTGTTGGTAGCAGTGCAGATGGTGAGTTCGTGGTCATTTCTGATGGTTAAGGCAGGGGTTTTGTGGAATCCTGGGGGCTGGTTTGTAATTGTAAGCCAGATCAGTTCTGCACCTGGGCTTACTCTGATGTTGTTCAAGTGATTAGGGGAGGCATCCACCTAAGGCAATAATGAAAGGTCAAGGAAATATAAATGTACAGAGAATATCATTACACCCTGCCAAATACACTGGCACAAAAACACTGACGAAGAAATCCTTAATTAAGCAATCCAAATTACAAGTAATCATAGCTTGTTTCTTTTCTCAAATGGAGGGTGCCTGGTTTATTAACCTGCTCACCTTTTAAAACATGACCTTGTATTTCAGATACAGTTGTATGATGTGAATCTAGCATTGACCTTCATGCTGGTGAGAAGGAAAAGAAACACACTGTAATGACAAATCCTCATATCAGCTCCAGCTGTAACCACGGAAGAAATTGCAGCATCATCTAAACCTGTTAACAAAAGGAAATTTTGAACAACTGACAAGAAACACTAGGGAACACCATGGATTATATATGTCCTGAAGTCTCAGCTCTCCTACCTTCCCTTGACCAGGAGGAAATTATGGAAAATGACTAGTCATTTCCCTGGGAGAATACACCTTTTAGATTTGATAGGTCCCCTTTCTAGGGGGACAAATGTGTGTGCCTTTTATACCTTCTAGAGGGGAAAATTGACAACAAAGTGAGGCTTTTGAGGTATGCAGATATACATAGAGCTCATCATAAAACTTTTAGTTAAAGATGGAGCAAAAGTCCAGTGGGGAATGAATAATTCTCTCCACAAAATAGCTATGAGCTCCTTCCTTACCTAAATATTACCAAAGAAAGCTGTGTATCTTGTATGACACAGGAGACTAGAATTTAAATTGCAACACATCTTCTTTTTCTGCCTGGGAAATAGTAGTTTGTTTCCTAGCCAGAAAAGCAGAACTTCAGCTGCAATTATAATTCTTCTCTAAAATCCAATAACTTAATAAAAAATTTGAACAAGTAAAATAAAAATGGTGAAAAATAGGATTTGAAATGAGTGCTGTTTCTTTCCGAAAAGAATCATGAAACTATTTTGAGCAATGCCATCTTTGTTAGAATTGGAAGGGACCAAGGCAACCAAGGGACCAAGATGGTTCCATGGATAGAGAACTCTGGATATGGAGTCAGGAAGTCAGCCTCAGACTCAGTACTAGCTATGTGACCCTGGGCAAGCCACAGCTTCTGTATGCCTCATTTTCCTTATCTGTAAAATGGGGATGATAATAATGCCCACTTCCCATGATTGTTTTGAGGAACAAATGAGATAATGTTTGTAAAGCCAAGTGCCTGATACAAAGTAAGCATTTAATTAATGGTCTTCATCTCTTTGTTCATTCATTCATATGTGTTTATGAATATATGAATGCACACGTACATACACACACATAAATATTCTTCTATTTTTCAAGAATTTCTATGATTCTATTGATTCAGAAACGAACCATACTCTTGCCTTAGACTGTTTTTATGAGTTGTTGCATACACCTGAAAAAATCTTCCTCACGTTGCTGTCCTTTTGGGGATGAGTCTTTCTGAATATAGTTATATTAGCTCTCAGACAAGGGACATACAGTCAGTCTGTTACCAGCCCAATACTCAAGGTCTTGGTTTGGCAGAATCTTTCAAAGCATGTACTTTGCTGGTTTTGACCTTAATGTCCCAGGATTGCCTATAGATAGTGGTGGGTTATTAAAGGAACAGTCTGGTGGCATATAAACATATACATATGCGATTATACTTTTTTTTGAAAAAGATAATGTTCTCTCAGCATGATGTTGGATTTAGCATCTGAAGACTACAGTGTAAATCCCATCTTGGCTTTTTACTGCTGATGTGACCTTGGGCAAACAAGCATTTTAAGTACATGGGAAGAGAGGTAAATATCAGAGTGGATAAAGAGCTGGCTTGAGAGTCAGGAAGACCCAACCTCAAGTCCTGACTTTGACACATATTGGCTAAGTGACCTTAACTCGTTTGACCTCTCAGAGTGCCGGGAACTCTAAATACTACAAGTTGCAAAACAATTGATTTTCATTTGCGGAGAATGTTACTTACATCAATGAAAACACAATTCTGTTAAAAAAAAAGATGAGGAAGTAGGCATGTAGGTATGTAGATGTCAATGCTCTTTTGGCCATGTGTGGGGGGACAGGGTTAAGTTTTAGATTTTTGCAACTATATGGATATTTTCCCTTCCTTCATAAAATCTGAGAATCTGCATTTTAGTGTACCCAATACAGAATCACCTCCAGAATCAATCCCTTTTGTGTATACTTGATCTAATCTTGCTGCTTTTCCCATCTTTATTTTCTTCAATACCATTTCCACTTCCTTTGAATCATGTCTGTGACTGTTGTGATGTCAGGGGACAAATGTGGGGAATTTACTTCCCTTGACAATGAAAAGAGTTTGTGATAAAGATCTTTGCAGATTTTTTCCATCTTTCATCTGTTGTTCTTCAGGTTTCATCCTTAGGTTGATCTTGGGATGACTTTGCTTGAATATATCACCAAGCTTTAAAAAGAAAAAGATTGTTTGACTCTCTACCACTACCACTGATAGTTGATATTTATATAGTGTTCACTATGTTCAAGACACTGTGCTACGCACTTTACAATCATGATTTCATTGATAACCCTGGGAGGCAGGTGCCACTATTATCCCCATTTTGCAGATGAGGAAACTGAGGCAAGCAGAGGTTAAGTGACTTGCCCAGGCTAATACAGCTAGTAAATTTTTGAGGCTGAATTTGAATCCATTTCTTGTTGAGGCTAGGTTTTGCCTTCTCTGCTTAGTGTGCCACCTGGCTGCCCACTGATTTTTGCTGCTTTATGAGGCAAAACTTCTCATATGCTTCCATCATCCTTCTTTATAAGACATTACTACTGCGTTTATACTCTGAATTATTTATTCTCTCGGTTGTCATAACTCTTTGCTAGGCAGTCTGGTTAGATGTTTGCTCACTGGGAGTAGTATTACATTGGACTTACATTAGTTAAGCGTCTGAGTGTAGCTATTATAATGGTGTCAATGTCTTTTCCTTCATCCATTTTCCATTCTAGACATCAATAGTTTATGAAATAAGTCAGATTGGAATTGTTTTAATTTAATTGCCACATCTTTTTTTCTCTGTTTTGTTCTTTCTTCAAACTTTATATTAATTTTGACCTTTGCTTTAACAAGTTGGTGGTGTGGCTGTATGTGGGCAGCTGATTCAGGAATGATTCTCGTATCTAATAGGAGTAATTTCCTCTCTGTTAGAATCAAATGATTTTCACTTTCAATGTGAAATTATTCATTGCTTGGTGAGTCTGGACTGCAGGTTCCAGCTTCTTTAGCCTTTTGGCCTCTTTGGGGAAACCTCTTGCAATTCTCAGAACCTCCCCCCACTAGTGTGACCCAGGCAGTGATTCCTCCCCTTCCACATGAATGGACCATGGAACCTGGAGGTGGGACCAAGTTGGTCACAGCAGGTATTCAATAAATATATATTGACTTGACTTTTTTCTATGGGACCATGGATTTAGAATGGGAAGGTATGTTAGAGGCCATCTAGTCAAACCCCTCATTTTACATTTGAATTACCTGAGTTGGGGGTGGGGTGAGGGTGGGAATGGGGGAGTTACTCAGGGTTGTATATATAGAACACAACTTATTCTAGAGTCACCCAATCTTTTTTCTGCCCAACCATTCTGTTTTATCTCCAAATTTCTTAAGTTGGGTCTAACTGTACAAACTGAAAGCATCATTGCCGAACGAATGAAAGGGAATTTCATCCATTCAATCCAATAAACATTAAATAAGTTCCTATTTTGTATAATGTACTGGTAACCATATGATTTAAATTTAAAATATGCCTATGTTAGAAATTCAAAAATATTTCCATAGTAATCACAACTCTAGTTCAATACAACAAACTTATTTTTTTTTTTTTTTAGTTTTTACCATGCTCCAGATATTGTGGGAAGCACTGAGTAGAGAGAGATGATACAAAGACAAAAAGAAAAAGAAAAAAAGAAGGGAACAGACCTTGTCCTCAAGGAGTTCATATTCTATCTCTGGGTACAACATGTAAACAGACAAATAAATGCCCCTGTAACAAATTACAGATTCACTATGATCAGGAAACTTTTTAGTAAACATGACATCGCAAAATGTAGTGGCATTCACTTAATGAACTGATGTTTTACTGCATTGGAACACTGGGGAAAATGGCATTGATAGCATCATCTATGGCAGAAGGGAGCACATCATTTAATTAGTCCAGACTTCTCTGCAATAGTGAGACTTTTTCTAGGTTGTTGGAGGAAGCAAATGAACTAACTCTAATACAGCCCTTAACCAATCATGTAAACATCTGTAGTGACAGAGAAGAGGAGAAAAGGATGATTAACAATCTGAAATGTCAGGGGAGAATTGTGAATTCATTTTGCTGTCCACCAATGTTGTTGTTGTTGCTTAATTACCTAAAGTGCAGCTTTATTACTGACTTTCAAAAACTGCCAATTTTCAACTGTGTTGAATTGACATTGTATGTTCAAGAAATGCGAACTTGTATTCAAGGCAAAGTAGAGTGTTTGCACACTTTGTGAATTTAGCAGGCTTGGTTCTAGTTTGTAATTCACTGGGTTTCTTTCTCTATAGGAGCTTATGATAGAAAGCATGTTTATAGATATCCCCTTTTCCTCCCCTCTGATTTTCTGTTTGTTTCTGAGAAAGACAGCTGGCTGATTTCTCAGACAACCTTTCAGCTAAGAACATGCCGAAACCTGCGATCATAGCCTTGGAGAATTAATGCCTTTGGAGGTATTGATTGCATCTTGAATGACTACTCTGTGTGTGACTATCTATGCGACATATATCTAGATGTCACATGTATATCTTTATGTTTATCAGCCTAATCCAGGTTACTGTGAAGAGCTCTAATTCTTCATAATCAGCATGTAGAGCATAGTTTTTGACACGTTTGATTTGCCTGTGAAGGGATTTATGCGGAATTTCTCCCAGCCTGATGCAAACGAGACTCAACTTGTAAGAACATTATCTACCTGCAGCTAGTACTTCCAATGGTTAAAAGGAAAAAAAAAGAGGTGGTTAGTTTTCTCCAGAGAAACAATCTGAGGGAGTATCACAGCTGACTTCAATAAAGAAAGGTTGACAGGGTGAAATTTTTCATTTTAACAGAATATTTTGGCAGCCAGACTCAGGCTGGGAATATCTAGTAGCTGATGGTTCCTCTGCTTTTTCTCAAAACAACCTCAAAAACTTGGGAGTCTGGAACCTTAAAATCTCCTTTCCACTCTGGAAAACAGAGCAAAGATTCTCATAGGCAGGAACTAGGTATATTATGGGTCAGTGGTGGCAAAGAAAGAACTGGCTACATCTTTCCATCTATTGTCTCTATATTTTGCTTTTGTTTATTGGTGTATAATAGACTATAACCTCTTTGAGGGCATGAAGCGGATTCACCCCATCTTGTTATATTTCTGGAGTCTAGCATAGAAGATAATGAATGCCTCTTTTTTTTTAGTGGATGTTGAATATGTTTTTTATTTTTTGTAATTTTTAAATTTTAAACTTAAATATAAAATAAGAAAAGAAGGAAGAAACAAACCTAAATACTAAAACTAAAATAATACAAAATAAGAAAAAAGAGCATTGCCATGTGCATAGCAGATTGTGAGAGAGGATTCAAAATGTATTCTTGATGAATGAAGGAGGCTAGTTGAAGTGTGGTACTTCCCAGCATTTGATTTTTTTTTTTAAAAAAAGTATATAATTATTTATTTTTAGTTTTCAACATTCACTTTTATAAGATTTTGAGTTCCAAATTTCCACCCCCCTCTCTCCCCTTCTCCTCCCCAAGGTGGCATGCAATCTGGTGTAGGCTATACATGCATAATCATATTAAGCATATTTCCACATTAGTCATGTTGTGAAAGAAGAATCAGAAAAAAGGGGAAAACTATGAGAAAGAAAAAAATGTGAAAATGATATCAAGCTGCAATCAAATGCCATAGTTCTTTCTCTGGATGTGTTTAACATTTTCCATCATGAGTCTTTTGGAATTCTCTTGGGTTCTTTGCTTTGCTCAGAAGGACTAAGTCTAACAAAGTTGGTTGCTGTTACTGTGTACAATATTCTCTTGGTTCTGCTCACTTCACTCAGCATCAATTCATGTAAATCTTTTCAGGTTTTTCTGAAATCTGCCTGCTCATCATTTCTTATGGATCAGTTCTTCTCACTTTACTCAGCGTTAGTTCATGTAAGTCTTTCTAGGTTTTTCTGAAATCTAACTGCTCATCATTTCTTATAGCATATCACAACTTGTTTATCCATTCCCCAGTTGATGGGCATCCCCTTGATTTCCGATTCTTTGCCACTATAAAAGAGCTATTATGGTTGGATCAGTTCACAGCTCCACTAACAATGCATTAACATCCCAATTTTCCCACATCTTGTCTAGCATTTATCATTTTCCTGTTTTGTCACATTAGCCAATCTCATAGTACCTCAGAGTTGTTTTGATTTGCATTTCTCTAATTAATAGTACTTTAGAACATTTTTATATGACTATAGATAGCTAATTTCTCCATTTGAAAACTTTCGACCATTTATCAATTGGGAAATGACTTGTATTCTTATAAATTTGACTCAGTTCTCTATATATTTTAGAAATTAGGCCTTTTTCAGAGATACCGGCTGTAAAAATTATTTCTTAGTTTTCTGCTTCCTTTCTAATCTTGGTTTCATTGACTTTGTGCAAAACTTCTTTAATTTAATGTAATCAAAATGATCATTTTCAGCACTTGATTTTTTAAAAGTCAATTTCAATTTGTCTTTGTTTTTTTGAGAAGTATATGGTATAGATGCTTACTCTGAGCTTCAAGCTGGGGCCCAAAGAAATGAAGATGATGATCACGGTGATGGTGGTCGCAATGAGGATAACTGACAGTAATAATAGTTAGCATTCATAAATAGAAACATGTACAGAATATTTTTACATGTATATGCCTATTTGTGTCTAATGTTAGCTGTCTTTAGGATGGAGGGCGGGAGGACGGAAGGGAAAAAAAGGATAAAAAAAGAAATTTACATGATAACTTTAATGTGTATTTGGAAGATATAACAAGTTGTGCATGGGGGATTTGTAGTTTCATGTGCAATCATCTTTTTTATTGTACTATGTTGTAGAAATGCTTGTTTTATTTCATGGATTAGAAACTAAGCAAACAAACACATAAAGAAAGGCTAGAATTTATATAGAGCTTGAAGTCTGGAAAAGTAATTCATATGTAGTGTCTCTTTTGATCCTAATAGTAACTGTGGGAAATATTATCCCCATTTTATAATATAATACTATCCTCATTTTACAGATGAGGAAACTTAGTCATGGAGAGTTTAAGGGTCTGACTAGGGTCAGGATTCAAACCAACTCTCAATCCATTTTGCTTTCATGGAGGTGAACCTGTAGGCCTTGAACTAATATTTTTCTCTTTTAAAAATGTGTTTTGATAACTGTATTTTAATATAATTGGTTTTCTTTGTAATTTTATATATTTTATTTTATGCATTTAAAAGCATTCTAACCAGGGGTCCAAAGGCTGTAGCAGACAGCCAAAGGGGTCTATGACACAGAAAAGATTAAGAATCCTGTATGTAAATCAATCATTTTCAATATATATACATATATGTATGTATGTATGTATGTATGTATCTATCTATCTATCTATCTATCTATCTATATATAGATATATACACACCTCATGTTATTGTGCTTTGCTTTATTGTACTGTGCAGTTTTTCAGATTTTTGCAAATTGAAGGTTTGTGGAAACCCTGCCTTAAGCAAATCTGTTGGTGCCATTTTTCCAACACCTTGTGCTCTCATCTTCTCTCTGTCCTAGTTTGGTAATTCTCACAGTATTTCAGACTCCTTCATTGTTATTATGTCTGTTGGGGTGATCCATGATCAGTGATCTTTGATGCTGCTGTTGCAAGTGTTTTGGGGTGCTGTGAAGCACACACATATAAGTGTGGTTCACCCACCGACTGGCCATTCCCTATTTCCCTCTCTTTGGGCCTTCTGATTCCCTGAGACACAACAGTGTTGAAAGGATGTCAGTTAATAACCTTATTTAATAAGCCTCTAAGTGTTCAAGTGAAAGAGTCAAAGAGGCAAACTTCATTGTTGTCAGATATTAAGAAATTGACATGGCTTCTCCAACCTTTAGCTTGCACTGCCTGATCAGGCAGCAGCCATCAACATTGAAGGAAGACCCTCTTCCAGCAAAAAGGTTATGATTTGCTTTGAAGGCTCAGATGATACCATTTTTTAAAAGCAATGACATATTTTTAAACTAAGGTATATAAATAAGTTTTTCTTTTTTGATAATACTATTGCATACTTGACAAACTGTAGTATACATAACTTTTATATGTAATGGGAAACCAAAAAATTTGTGTGACTCACTTTATTTTGATATTTGATTTATTGTCATGGTCTGGAACTGAACCTGTAATATTTCTGAGGTATGCCTGCATATGTACATGCACAAACATACTATATGTGTATACATAAACACGTTTTTTTGGAAGAGAATCATTATTTCAAGAAATTAGACACTGTCTCTCCACACCTCCTTCCCCTTTCCTCCAGTGCTCTTTCTTCTTGGTATGGAGAATATTGCAGTTCTTTCCTATAAAGGGGGTAGGAGAAGGGATAAGAGTTATTGTACAGTTGCTTTTCTTTCTCCTTCTCCTCCTCTTCTTTCTTTTCCTTCTCTTCCCAATATTTCCATCTTCCAGTGTACTTTCAGAGATGGGGAAAAATAAGTTAAGTGTACTTTAGATGAATTTGAAGATGCTGAATCATAAATAATAGACACAGTTACAAAGCTGTTTGAGATTTTATGAAATTGTCACATTGAGCTCCAGTAAGCCGCAAGGTTAGAAGCAGGTGTCTACTGCTCGTTTCTCTGAGGCAAGCAATTTTATACACTTGAAGTCTCATCTTGCTACCAAAGAATGTGATGAAAGATAAGTTGACTTTTTCTGAATCTTCATAAACGTGACAGAGCTTGGCTGCCTTGTTTCCAGGAAACTTGGGAAAATGTACCAGTAATATTTGTAATACAACACTAGTGAGATATATGTATCATATTTAATCCTAAATTAAATCCTAAATTAAAGAAAAATATAGTGGTGTTCTCAAGACCAAGTCTTCCTTTCTATTCTATGCAAAAATAGCATAGGAGTGAATTTTCTTTAAAAAAATGCCTTCTTGCCTTCCTCTCTCCCTCCCTTCCTCCCTCCCTCCCTTCCTCCATTCTTTTCTCTCTATTTCCTTCCCTCCCTCTCTTCCTCCCTTCCATCCTTCTTTTTTGTGTCCTTCTCTCCCTTAGCTCTCTCTCTAGCCTTCCTTTCCTTCCTCTATTCCCTCCCTCCCTCTTTTCCTCCCTCCTTCTCTCCCTTCCTTCCTTCTTTCTCCTTCCTTCCCTCCCTTTCATCCTTCTTTCCATTCTTCTTTCCTGTGTCCCTCCCTTCTTCCATCACTTCCTTCCTCCTCCCCTTTCTCCCTCCCTCCCTTTTAGAGCTTTTAGCATTTGCAGGTGTCAGTATCTCTCTCCTTGACAGTGTCCTTCTTTTGCTGTTTGTTGTGGACCTAAAAATAGTCTAATAATTTAAACGAAAACATGAGATTGAAGGAGGGAGGGTAAAGCCTATACCATGAGGTGTAGAGGATGAAGAAGAAATGTGCACAAAATGAAAGCATTTACATTTTTGTATCTACTCATTTATGTACATGTTGCCTCTCCCACCATAATTGAATGTCCTTGAAGCTAGGGACTTTGCTCTTTTTGTCTGTGTTGTCCCCATTTCTAGAGAGGAAACATGGCATAGTGGACAGAGAACTGACTTCAAAGCTAGGATGCCCCTCCCCCCTGCCCCAGTCCTGGGTACAATCTCATCTCTGACAAATATTTTTCAGCGTGACCATGGACAAGTCACATAACCTCTCAATGCTCCAGACAATCTCTTGCAGAAAAAGTGTCCTTCTGTGCCCTGTTAGATGGAGTTCCTTACCTGGGAATCTCCCATGGCAGTAAACTGACGGGTCAATTTCTCATTCCTCAATGCCTTAATAGGCACTTAATAAATGTTATTGATTGATTTAGTGGTGTATTTAAATACATTCTTCAAGAAAATGAGGTGGATACTATCAAAACTCCAAGGCATTTGGAAAGATACAAAACTAAAACCAAAGCCAAAAAATTCATTTGATACTTTTTCAATTTTGACTGAGTACATAGGATTATCAGAATGGGCCAGTGCCTTACCTGCAGGAGCCATAGACATATGAATCATTAGAAAAGTTCACACATGCCATCATATTTCATTTCTTATTGGATCTATTTGGTAATGATTCTTTCTAAACATGACAATAGGTGTTGAACAGATGTTCAGGTCGGTAACTCTTTCACTTAGATGAAAAAGAAGATAATGAATTCCTGGAGTTTTCATTGCTTTTTAATTAAAAGAAAGAGAAATATCTGACCACTAGGCATCTTTATGGCTCTTAATAGGGATATGTATATTAGATAAAAAAAAGGAATATTGTATAGGACTCGATGCAACATAAGAATAATGAAAAATGTATCACTTAACGAGGTTTGCATTATTCAGAGTTATGCCTATACAAGTGTCTGCTCTAATCCCTAGCCAATGTGTTGTCTTGGTAACCAGTTACCTGCACACCTGCTCAGTAACTAAAAGAGAGAGAGCATGTATGGTTATTGGCCGTATTTAGTACTGAAAAAGGGATAAAAATCCAACAGAATATTAATATTTTATAAGACCATATATCTTTCACCTTGTTATTCTACTCACTGTTTAGCAGAGGTATTTTTTTAAATCACAAGAGTGAGTGTGTCCCACTGCACCATTTTCACTCCAAGTAAAGCAAGAAAAGGGCTTAAATTCTTTTTTCTGAGAATCTATAATCAGCTCGGTACACTGCTGACAGCAGATGCCACAGTGGTGAGAGATTCTGTACCTAGGTGAGAGTGGAGGCTGACTGGAGGAGTTCAGGGACTGGAGAAGGCTCCAGCCAGAGTTCGTGAGATCATTGTGACCATGATGGTCTGTCTGCCCTGTGGCTTGATTAGTGAAGCCCCGAAAATGTCACTCATTCTGAGTTAGGCCATTATGGAAAGATTACAGCTGATTAATTCAAACCATGCTTAGGGGTGTCCATGGTTCTGCCACTGAGCATAGATACAGCCCACTCACGGGATAATGGGTAAGCAGCAGAGGGTAAACCCACTTGAGGGTAAACAAGTGTGGTTCGCATTTTTCCAATTCATGTCTTATGAGGCTCTGTTGAAAGAAACTGGGAATATTTATGCTGGAGATGAGAAAACTTGGGGTGGAGAGGGAGACTATAATAGCTGTTTTCAAGTATTTGAAGAACTGTGATATAGAAGAAGGGCTAGCCTTGTTCTGCCTGGCTCTGTAGGGCAGGAACAATGGGTAGATATAAAAGAGACTGATTTGATATAACTAGCATTTGTTCTTTTTTGTCCTTTGTACTTGAAGAGGACCAATGACATCATGAGGGTGATGTCTTGACTTTGACAAGAATTAGATTTAAGTAAGTCAGAGTAACCCTTTAAGGTTGGCAAAATGTTTTACATATGTTCTTGTTTGATCCTTACAACAATCTTATGAATTAGGTACTAATATTATCCCCATTTTATATATTTGGAAATTGAGGCTGAGAAAGGATAAATGCCTCTTTCCAGAGTCATGGAGCTGGTACATGGCTGAGGCAGGATTTGAACTGAGGTCTTCTTGACTACAAGTATATCAGTCTATCTATGGTACCACCTCACTGACTCAAAATGATAGCAACTGAATATTATGAAGTCAAGATGATCAAGTGATGCCCCTAAGAAGAATAGAATTTAGACTTGATTGCAGGAAATGATTTCCCACTGATTACCACCATGGACAGCGATTAGCTATATCTCTCTAGACAAGACAAGTCACTTAACCTCTCATCCTCAGTTTCCCCATTTGTGAAATGGGGATAGTATTAGCAACTACTTCACATTATTGTAAGGATCAAATGAGATCATACATAAAGCATTTGGCTTTAAAATGAGGGGATTAGATTTGAGCTTCAAAAATCCCACGATCAAAGTGAGGGAACCTACCTTGGGAAGCTAATGGGTTCCTTGTCATGGGAGGGCTTTAAGCTATGAGCCAGATAAACATGGGCTAACACTTGTTGAGAGTGTGGGTGAGAGAACTCTTTCTATATGAGTTGACTAGATTATTGGACTAGGCAGCTATGTGGTAGAGCTCTAGATCCAGGGCCAGGGAGACCCAGGTTCAAATCCCGCCTCAGATATAAACCACTTAGCCTCTGTCTGTCTCAATTTTCTTATCTGTAAAATGGGGACAATAATAGCACCTCCCTCCCAGGGTTGTTGGGAGGGTATAATGAGATAGTTTTTGGAAAGTGCTTTACAAACCTTAAAGTGCTATATAAATAGTACTTGGTGTTACTATTGTTTCTGACTTCCTAATTCCCACATTTTATGATTCTTTCAAAGAATCTTACACATTGAATAATAATAAAAACACAGCTAACATTTAGATAGCATGTGCTATGTGCCAGGCATTGTGCTAAGTACTTTAGTATCTTATTTGATCCTTACGACCACCTTGGGAGAAAGGTGTTATTATCATTCTCATTTTTCATATGGGGAAACTGAGGCAGGCAGAGGTTAAAGTGACTTGCCTATCAGGGTTGCATAGCTAATAAGTGTCTGAGGCTGGATTTGAACTCAGGTCCATTTGACTCTTGTCCTAAAAGAGACATCCCAAAGGAGTCATACCACAGTCTTCTCATAGATCCATGGTAAAATTGGGGGTTATTCTTTTTTTAAAGACTAGAAAGGGACCCTAAAATTTTGGTGCAAATCCTCATTTTATACATGAGAAAATGAAAACTCTAAGAAGTGACCTTGTTTGAGGTCACCTAGCTAGATTGGAACGGGGAATCTTTTGATTCTGTCTCTTATATTTTCTACTATAACAAGCAACATCTAATATGCTGAAACAGTGCAGCCCAATGTATTATAACAAAAATTTTTTTGGGATGAGGTTGACAGCTTGTTGAATGAGCATTCTGTCTCCTGAGTTTCACTGTATCCACTTTACCTACGTAGCCTTGGGGAAATCACAACCTCTCTGGGCTTCATTTTCTCAACTAGAAAATGAAGGGGTTAGATTACATCACCTCTGACATGTGATCCGATGACCATTGGACACTTGGTCCAAAATCTCAAATGGGGTGAACTAGAGGACCTCTGATGTTCCAACTGCCTTTGAGATTCTATGAGTGTAAATAGGTAATTCCTAAAACTCAATAGTTCTTGTTCTTTTATTTCTGTGTTGAAATCAAAGAGCAGCTGGTCTTTGTAAGAGCCAGCCAGCCGTCTCCTTAAAGACTCTATCTTCTACCATTTATCGCTTGGTATTCTCTTTTACAGAATCCAAAATCTCAATGTTACTGTGCAATGAAACATTGAGACCATTTTTGGATGTCATTTCGGCTGAAAATTTTTATGAGATTAATAGCCTTAAGATGTATATTGTTGACCTTTGAGATAGCTAGGTGGCACATTGGATAAGACTGCTGGACTTGGAGTCAGGACGACTTGAGTTTGAATTCTGCTTTGGATAATTGCTGTCTCTGTGTCCCTAGTCAAGTCACTTAACCTGTATCAGCCTCAGTCTGCTGATCTGTACAACAGGAGATAGTAATAGTACCTGCCTCACAGTGTTGTTGTGAGGTTCAAATGAGCTGATATATGTACAGTGCTTTGCAAAATGTAAAGTACTACGTAAATGCTAGTAGTTTTTGTGTTGTTTTTGAGTTTCAGAAGGAAATGAGGTGATGTGAGATTGACTGGAAAAAAGCTTTCTCTTTGCCAGCTGTATTGATTCACTGTACGGTTAGCAGAGGCAGCCCATCTAACACTTGAGATGCCTCTGTCATTCAAGCAGACTTCAGACCTTCTAAGGGTCTGTGATCTCACCAATGGGGGGGATTCCCACAGTCAGTACAAATGACAGCCCACGTGTACCTTCTAATTCTTATCTGTTAAATGATGTGAATGGACTCTAAGGTCCTTCTCACCTCTAAATCTGTGGTGTCATGACCTTATTCCATTCATGTCCATGTTTTCCTCCAGAGGCACCACCTAGGAGCACTCATTATCCTGGAGAGCCCTTTCCAAATTCTCTTATATTCTGTTCATGCCAGGCCCTTCCTTGGGCTGCCCACCTGGCATTCCTCATTGACAGAATTGCCTTTTTTGGGGAATCCACAGGTTTCCTGACACTTCCGTCCTTTCCCTGGCATTTGAAGCCTCCACTACCTGCCTCCCACTTACCTTTCTGGTTTTATTTCATATTATTCCTTTACATGTAGTTTTCATTCATTGATACCAATTTTCTACCTGTTCCCCCAAACACCTCTTCATGTCCTGCCTCCTTGCTCCAGTCCATCCACTGTGTCTTCCTCCTTACCTTGTTGAAACTCTAGTTTTCTTCACAACACAGTTCAGGTGCTCCCTCCTCCACAAGCCCTTTCATGATCCCCCAGTTATTCATACTTCCTTCCTCTTGAAATTACTTTGTAGTAATCAAGTCAACAAACAAGGATCAGAGATACAAAGAAAAGCAAAAAAAAAAAAAAAAAAAAAAAAAGGTCTCTGCCCTCAAGGAGCTCATAATCTTATGGAGGAGACAACACAGAAACAACTATGGGCAAACAAGATATATACAGGATAAATTGGAGATAAAGAGAGAAAGCTTTATAATTAAGGGGGACTGAGCAAGACTTCTTGCAGGAGATGAGATTGTAGCTGAGACTGGAAGAAAGTCAGGCAAGCTAGGAGAGGGAGATAGAGGAGAGGTAGAAGAGAAACCCAGGCTATGCACAGATTGCTTTTACCCAGTAAAAGGTAAGCTTCCTGAAGGCAGAAACTACTGCATTTTTACCTTTGTATTCTTGGCACCTAGCAGAGTACCTCATCCTTAATAAAGATCTGTGGAACGGGATTTGAACTTTTGGATACCATCAGTTTTTTGCCAGTAATTTTGTTGAAGTTACTCTTTGTTGTCGTTCAGTCATTTTTTTCAATTTTGTCTAATTCTGTGACCCCATTTGGAGTTTTCTTGGCAGAGATACTACAGTTGTTTGCCATTTCCTTCTCCAGCTTATTTTAAGATGAGAAAACTGAGGTAAACAGGGTGAAGTGACTTGCCCAGGGTCACACAGCTAATAAGGATCTGAGACTAGATTTGAACTCAGGAAGATGAATTCCCAATTCTAAGCTCAGCACTCTATCCATCACACCACCTAGCTGCCACAGATGCTATTACTGTTGTTATTACAAATTATTTTGAGTAACATCATCTTGTTTAATCTTCTACAAATCTGAGATGTGTATCTTACCTATATTTTGTTTAAAAATTACTATCTTTTGTTTATATGTCATCATTTTCAAACAGATACCTCCCCCTCCCTTTACAAGGGGGCAGCTGAATGACTTCTGAGTTACTTCCATCATATAATTCCAAATTGCTTTCCAGAATGGTTGGATCACTTCATAGCTTTACCATCGGTGCACCAACATGCCTGTCTTTCTTCAGCCCTTCCAATATTATTACCATCTTTCATGATCTTTGCTAATTTGATGTGTGTAAACCTTGAAGTTGTTCTGGCATTTCTGTGCTTATGAATGACTTGGAATATTGCTTCAAATGCTTGCTAATAATTTACAATTCTTTTGAGAACTTTGTTCATATTCTTTGAATACTTGCCATTGGAGAATGACCACTGATCTTACACATTCATATTTGTTCTTTATGTATCTTGGATATCAAAGTCTTTTCAGAGAATTTTGATGCAAAGGTCCCCCTGCCCCTAAATCATTAGCTTCTCTTCTTATTTGAGATATATCGATAAAAGCAATGTAAAAACTTCTTAAATTTTGTTCAATCAAAATTTTTTGTTTTGTTTTTCTTCATGATCTTCTTTATACATCATTTGATTAAGAATATAACTCTCCTCCATCCCCCAGCCATATCTGTGAAACCTTACCTGACTCTTCTCATTTTTGCTGGATAGACCTTTATTACTTAGGTCACATGTCCCTTTTGAGCTTATTAAGGTAGATCATGTCAGTTGGTATAAATGGAGTTCTTAAATGTACTTTATAGAATTTTAAACTTAAAAATGTACATGTTTTAAGAAGAAAATTAAAATTAATTATTTTGGATAAAATTTCTTGAGATTTCAAATCATTTTGATTCAGGAAGCATTTCCATGCACTTATTATTTTGGAGAGAAAGAACTTCTAGAATTAGTAACCATGAACCCACCTTTAGAGTAATTAATAGGTGGTACTTGAGGGAGAGGGTAATCATGAAAACAAGGATGACCAAGGATGACACTTTAACAATGTCTGGCATGTAATAAATGCTTAATAAATGCTTGTTGGTATACTACTGATTTCTACCATTCCTTTTTGTTGAAGGATTTTTTCATCCAGAATTTACTAGGAAAAGAAGCCTTTAAAACAAGGTGAATACATTCAACTGATAGGAAAAGTATTTTTTTAAAGGAATGAAATGATCTGGAACATAAAGTTAGAAATGTTAGAGTTGCTTGAGACAGGCTGTGTCACCCAGCTCAAATGCCTCCTTTGTGTGAAATCTTCCATGTTCTTCTTGACCAGACACGAGCTTTACCTTTTGGAAATGTCATAGAACTGAGAATTTCTCTTGCCTTCTTTCACATTTGGCTTTTTATTTTACTTCTTTGTCTATGCATTTTTTCCTCTCCTTACTAGATTATAAGCTGCTCGAGGGCTAGAAAAAATGTTGTATTCATCTTTGTACTTCTTTGCATCTGGCATAGTGCCTTAATCTATATGGGCAATCGATATGTATGGGTGATCAACAAATATTTGTTAAATTGAATTAGTTGGGAATTTAGCCAGCTATCTTACTTCTTTAGGGAAATACTCTCAAAGCTTCTGCTATTTTGTTATATTTTTATTTTTACTTTATTATGTGACATTTTGAATGTAGCACATTATTATTTTTAAGGGTATAGTAGAAAAAGTACCAGATTTGGAGTCCACCAGTTTTCGTTCAGGTACTAATACTGTCTTTCTTTTATGGATGAGTGATTTGGGTTCAAATCCTGCCTCCAGTACTTGCTAGTTGTGTGACTATGGGAAAAACAGTAGACCATTCTAAACCTCATTTTTCTTATCTGAAAAATAAGGATAATAATGCCTGCAGTATCTGCCTTACTGTGCCAGGATCAAATGGAATTGTGTATGTGAAAGTGCTTTGCAAACTTTAGAGGATATCAAATCAGTCAGCCTATTGTTGATGTTTTATGAAAGGTTATTGTTTTAAAGTATGGGATTTTAGAGGTCTCATTTGTTTCATATTAAGTCTAAAATTTTTCCCCCAGGGAGGACATACTTTATATTTTTTAAAAAATGGAAATCAGTGAGAGGATAGATTTTACATAACAGAAACTCATGTGTAACAGTGACTATTTCAGGCATACACACACACACATATATGTATGTATATGTATCTTTAGGTACCAGGTGGCAATGCTAGTCACTAACTTCATCCCGTCCTCTGCCAAAATGATCAGATCTTGGTAACTTTCATGTTTGGATGAACAGTTATGGGCTCTACCCTGATGTAGGTTAAATATCTGATGTAGGTAAAGCATGGAACTCTTTATTG
Organism: Notamacropus eugenii; assembly: GCF_028372415.1. Lineage (NCBI taxonomy): Eukaryota > Metazoa > Chordata > Mammalia > Diprotodontia > Macropodidae > Notamacropus > Notamacropus eugenii. The sequence goes on from NC_092874.1 coordinate 279,672,193, forward strand.
TCCTCAGAGAGTGGGCAAATTTCTATCTTTAAGTTCCATCTCTGCTTAGACTGCATTCCTCACTTTAATTTTAAAGGTGTTGTTAGTATGGATCTACACAATCAGAATTACCTCATGAATCCCCATCTACCAGAAACCCTGGCTCTTCCCTGATTTTTGTATATTTCATTGAGTCTTAGTCAAGTGATATTGGCAGAATGGAATCGACTTTCTGTGGAAACAGATGGGAATGCTTGGGTACTGTATACAACATTTTACTCTTTTGGCTTGGAATCATTAAAAGGAACAATCTAGTACTCAGATGTCTGTTTCCAGCTTCTTCTAGTCCAAGCCCTTTCCCAATCAGTGTATTAGGCATAGTTCAAATTGAATAGTTGCAAGAAAGGCACAGTCACATTATGGCTCTTCTTCCTGGGATCTGGCAACTGAACTTTAGGAAATATGGCACAATTTCTAAATACTGTTTCACTCCTAGCCTCCAATGCCACTGTTTTTTTTTCTATTCACAGTTCTGTTGCATGTAGCAATCCTTCCTCTGTGCCTCTCTGTTCATCAGCTGGGCTGATTTCAACCATTCCTTTCACTTTGTTCATTATTAGAAGAGTGGTGGGTTGTTGGCTAATGTGGGTTGCATATTGATGATAGAATCATTGACTTTGACCTGGAGGAATCTTAGGGCCACCTAGTCCAACCTCTCATTTTATTGGTGAGTAAATTGAAATTTAGAGAGGTTAAGTAAGTTGGCTCAAGTCACATACTAATAAGTGTGGGAAAGAGACTTTTCCAACCCCTAAAAAAATCTTTCTTTGTCACTCTCCCCTATGTCCTTAACTTTCCCATTTTTCCCCTTCTGTTTGGCTAAGAAGTATGCCACTTCCCTCTGGGACTTTTCCAGTGCATCTCTGAGGTTGGCTGCTTCTAGTTTTGGGGAGGGAACAAAAATGAGAACTCCAAGGCATGTGAGAGCTAGCCAATTATTAAATTGTCAGTGTGAGCTTGGAAAGCCATGGTTGTCACCCCCATCAGAATTACCTGATGACCCAGTTTTCAAACACTCAGAGGCTGCTCACTGGGGAAACTATTTCTGAAAGGTCCTTCCAGGTCTCTAACTGGTTTTGGGCATTCTTACTCACCTACCCTCCTGACCCACGTTAGCTGTTATTATTATTTTGAAAAAGAAATTTGGGAAGTTAGGGATGCTTTACATTTTAGAAAATTATATATTGAAAGATGGTTAACTTTCTGGTTATAGGATCATAGATTTAGAACTGAAGGAAACTCTAGTAGCCAAGTCCAACTCATTCATTTTACAGTTGAGGAAGCTGAGGTTGAGAAATGTAATTTCTCACAGCTAATATGTGCCTGAAGTGATATGTGAACCTAGATCCTTCTGTCTCCAAAGCCTTGCCTCATTGACTTAATATTCTGGAAGGCTCACTAGTGTAGAATGATATTCTTTGATGAAGCTAGAGAGTTGGTGTGTGTGTGTGTGTGTGTGTGTGTGTGTGTATGTATGTGTGTGTGTGTGCATGCATGTGTGCATGTGAATAAAATGAATGATACCACTATGCCAGATGGGGGTGATTGAAGAAATGGGGAAAATTTAGCCTGGACAAGAAAAGAATCAGGGAGAGATGAAAGCTGTATTCAAGTGATTGAAAGACTGGCAATTCTACTTGATTGGAGGTCATAACCAGAAGCAGTGGGCAGGAGCAGAGAGGAGCACATTGTGGCTTGATGGAAGGAAACCTAACTATCACTACTATCCCAAAGCAGAATGGACCTTCTTAGAAGGTAGTCATTTCTCCATCATAGGAAGCCTTTGATCAGAAGTTGGACAGCCATTTGGTATAGATATTGTTAGAGGAGATTTCCGTTCTGATTCACACCTAACGCAGTGACTCTGCTGTCCCTCCCAACGCTGGGATCATGGTTGGGCTTCTGTGACTCATTAGTTTCAAAGTTATTTTATCCTTTCTCATGTCTTGGTTTGTCTTGTTAATATTATTACTTCTCACTATGCCCTTTGCTTGAAAAGGGAAGAGAGGATAACATATGCAAAGGTCTTTTTAAACCTTAAAAAGAGTAAATGAATGTGCATGATAATGACCACAGTGATGAAGATGGTGACGGCAGCAGCTCTGGCCTTGAGCATTTTGTCTAATAAACCATTTTTTACAAAAAGTCATTTAAATTTTATGCAAAAAGGGGCTTTTGTTTCAAAGTAAAATGCCAGTAAGGTTGGAGCTGGTAGAATTGCATCTTATAATTTAGAAAAAAGTCACTGATTTTAGTTGAGAGAAATGGTTTGAACGTGGTGGGAGGTATGTTTGGGGTAATTGTAAATCTAGTTTTTCCGTGCATGAATGAATTTTACATTGTTCCTGGGGATTCTTCAGAGACAATGCAATTACCAGTGGGGAAATGCTGTGTCAGCAGATGTGGACACCAACTTTGCTGAATCCATCCTTGGCTTGCTCCATATAGGAAGTAAAGTGGAGAAGGGAAATAGATACCTGGGTGACAGTCATGATAATAATAATAACAGCTGGCATTTCAATGGCGTTAAAGGTTTTCATGCACTTTGAATGGTTTTATTTTAGTCTTCTGACAGCCCTGTAAAGTAAATGTTATTATTGTCCCCATTTTACAGATGAGAAACTGAGGTCTAGAGTAGTCAAAAATCCTCCATGTCAACTTTATTTATCTGGATATTTCATAGAAAAGCATCTTTTAATGAGCTATGAATTACCTGGAAAATTGCATCTGCTGAGGAACATAGTGGGTAGAAAGCTGTTCTTAGAGTCAGGAAAACCTGAATAAAGTCCTTCCTGTGGCTTTGACTAATCATTTTTGCCCTTTTGGTGTCCTCAGATAACTCTCTAAGACAGAGGTTCTTAACCTGAGCTCTGGAAACTTACCATTATTTTTGATAATTATTTCCATATAATTGGCTTCCTTTATAATTCCATATATTCTATTTTATGCACTTATAAAAATGATGCTAAGAAGGTGTATGTATATAGACTTCACCAGATGAGAGGGTCCATGACCCCAAAACAGTTGAGAATCCCTGTTCTGACACCATAATTTACAGAGCAGATACTGATCCTTTTTGATGAAGGGACTTTTCTTACTGGGATTTCTGGATACTAATAGAATTCTAGGTCTGGTTAAAAAAAGAAAAAGAAATTATTCCAGTTGCCTCAGTTTCCCCCTTTTACTTTTTCCACTTGCAGAACAGTACCCCACTCTTCAGCTGCTTTTCTGAACTGCTTGTAAAGGCCTCTAGCTTTTGTTGTTTTCATCATTTCAATCAGTCCTTTTTAGATTTTAAAGAAATTGCCTTCTGCCTCTCAGGTTCTCATCCATGACCCCAATTTAACAATTGTTGGTGTCTAGAAATTGGTTGCTAGCAAAAAGCTGCAAATAGAAAATGGCACTATAAGCAATATGCACGAGGTGTCAATGAGAGGAAATTCTACTTCTGAACTCTGTGTGTGAGTGTGCATGTGTGTGTGTGTGCCAAGTGTTGGTGCTATGACCTTTCCTGATAATGGAAACTCATCATCTGATCCATGGGGTCATTCACATAGCAAGGTCTTCTTTCAGAGTGGCATATTGGACTTTGAATAAGAGTCTTCTAGAAACCATTATATTAAATTAAACATTTGTTCAGCTGTTTTTCAGTTCTGTCCAACTCTTTATAACCCCATTTGAGGTTTTCTTGGCAGAAATACCAGAGTGGTTTGCCATTTCCTTCTCGAGCCCATTTGACAGATGAAGAAACTGAGGCAAACACAGTTAAGTGACTCTCCCAGGGTTTTACAACAAGTTAGTGTCTGAAGCTAGTTAAATTATTAAGTTCAATAAAAAATTTGTTAAATGCCTCCCATGTGCAATACTCTAGACCAGGGGTGGGGAATCTGTGGACTTTAGGACATATGTAGCCTGGAGACCACAGGTTCTCCATCCCTGCTCTAGACTGAGGGAATCTTTTCTTTCTTTCTTGTTAGTTTTCAACATTCACTTCCATAAGATTATAAGTCCCAAATGTTCTCTGCATCTCTCTCCTCTTTCCACCCCAAGATGGTGTGTAACATATAAAGAAGAATTAGAACCAGTGAGAGAAACCATGAGAAATAAGAAACACAAAAAAAGAGCAAATAATATGTTTTGATCTGCACTAAGATTCCATAGTTCTTTCTCTGGATGTGGATACCATTTTCCATCAGGAGTCTTTTGGAGTTGTCTAGATCTTTGCATTACTAAGAAGAGCTAAGTTCAAAGTTAGTCATCGAATAATGTGGCTGTTGCTGTGTACAGTGTTCTGGTTCTGGTCACTTCACTCAGCATCAGTTCATATAAGTCTTTCCATCTTTTTCTGAAGTCAGCCTGCTCACCATTTCTTATACCAATAGTATTCCATTACATTCATGTACCGCAATTTGTTGAGCCATTCCCCAACTGGTGGGCATCCTCTCAATTTCTAATTCTTTACCACAAAAGGAATGGCTATAAATATTTCTGTATATGTGAATCCTTTTCCCATTTGTACGATCTCTTTGGGATACAGCCCTAGTAGTAGTAGTAGTAGTAGTAGTAGTATTGCTGGGTTAAAGGGTATGAACATTTTTATAGTAATTTGGACATAGTTCCAAATTGTTCTCCAGAATGGTTGGATCAGTATACAACTCTGCCAACAATGCATTAGTGTGCCAATTTTCCCACATCTCCAGTGTTTTTCATTTTCTTATTTTGTCATGTTAGCCAATCTGATAGGTATGGTATGTTACCTCAGAGTTGTTTTCATTTGCTTTTCTCTAATCAGTTGTGATTTAGAGCATTTTTTCATATGCCTATAGACAGCTTTAATTTCTTCATCTGAAAACTGCCTATTCGTATCACCATTTATTAATTGGGTAATGACTTGTAGGAATCCTTTTTTCTTTAACTTGAGAATTTTAGGGAATTTTCAAGGGTAAAGAGGAGTTCCCTGGATGCCTCTTAGTATGGTAATATCCCTGAATTGGGGCATTAGGTGGAGCAGTGGATAGAGTGCCAGGCCTGGAGTCAGGAAGACCTCAGTTCAAATCTGGCCTCAGACACTTACTAATTGTGTGACCCAGGGCAACTCATTTAACCTTGTTTGCCTCAGTTTCCTCATTTGTCTAATGAACTAGTAAAGGAAATGATAAACCACTCCCATTTCTGCCAAGAAAATCTCAAATGGGATGAGAGCAGGGATCTGTTGTGTTGTGGACCCGTTGGAAGTCTGGTGAAACTGGAATCCTGTTTTTAGATGTTTAAAACATAACATGCAAGATTAAAGAGGAAATTGATTAAATTGAAAGATAGTTTTAAAAATAATAATAAAACCCCCAACATAATAGAACCCATTAAGAACCCATGAGCTAGCTTAGAAGTCATCTACTCCTCATTATACAGATGAAGAAACTGAGAGCCTGATAGATAAATAACTTGTCCAAGGTTACATAAGTAACTAAATGTCAGAGTTGGGATTGGAACCTAGGCCCCATGATGCCAAAATCAATACTTTTCACTTATTTTTCTGATCTGTCTGTCTTAAAGGTCAAATGAGATAAAGCCTTCTAAGCCTTTTTTTTTAAGGATCAGGGTCAGGTCCCATCTCTGAAGCATATCTATGTGACCCTGGCCATCTCAGATTCTCCATGCCCTCAAGAAACTCTAAATCCCTAAGTAACAGATGAGTTTGTGACTGATGGGGGGAGCATCCACCTTCTGATTTTCCTACACTAATGGAAGTACAAGTCTGGACAACTCTCAATCACTTCTTGTTACCCTTAGATTATGTCAGAAGAACTGACTTCTTATCTGAACTCCTTATTGTTTGGTTTGACACTAGGTAAGTCACTTGTCTCTCTGGGACTTAATTAACTCATCTGTAAAATGGGTTGGACCAGATCTCTCCAGTCACTTCTAGCTCTAGCTTCATTCATTCCAATCCCCTAGTTTCTTTTGTTTCTTCCCAGACCCCTACAAAATCAGTCATTTTGAAAATCAAACTATAAAAACAAAGCTGCCATTCAATTTTTACTTTCTCCTGGGCTATGTATTCTGGTCTCTCCTGTCTTTGAACAATGGAAGTAAAAATTGGTTTGTTTTCTTCTATGGTACCTTCGATGATCATTCTTCCTTACTCTGGAAGGTGCTTCCTGGTGATTAGCACGGTGCCTGGCACTTACATGCTTGTTGATTTGACTTGGAAGGCATGCTAGCAATCTGCAAACCTTCTAATGGGATATAAACAGATGATTCCCCCTGTGTCTCACTCTGGCTTGATATTCCTGGGACAAATATTGCCAAACTGTTCCGTGCTGTGGATCCCCAAGTGTTCTTTCCTGCCTTGGTGCCATTGGCCTGTATAGCCCACAAGAGCAAATGTTCAAACTCAAACCTGGCGCACCTGTATTTGGAGTACTGCGTAGACTTCTGGCTGCTGCCTCTTGGCACAGATATCCAGGGTGGTGGGTGGGGATGGATGGGGGAAGCTCAGGAAAGAACAGTTCAAACAGTCCAATGAGTGTGTGAGCTGCTGTACAAGGCAGATGAAAAATCTGACCTACCTCTGCAACCTGGCAAGTCGAAGGCTGAGTCGAGATAAGATCAAAGTGTACAAAGTCATTCAGGGCATGGGACTATCCATTTTCACCAAATTGCAGTAGAGCTGAGTGAAGGAGCATTGTTTGAGACTTGCCAGGAACAGATTTAGGACAAATAAAAGGAACACACATATACTGTAATTAGTTCCTCTCTAGGTGAATCTTGGACTGAAAAAGAATGCCAGCAAGCTCCTCTCATGTGTCAAAGCTCTTGGTGCTGGTTCCATCCTAGCAGAGATCTACAAGGCAGGGGTCCACTGCTTATACAGAAGTTGATTGAAACTTCCAGATTATATGGCAAAAGGAAGTCATCCCCCCAGAGCTTAAGGATGTCTCCATTATCCTATGCATAAAAAAAGGAAACAGGCCATCATGATGTGAAAGAAGAAAGAGAACAAAAGAGAACACGCACACATACACACACAAATTAAAATAGTGTGTTTTGATCTGCATTCACACTCCATAGTTTTTTCTCTGGTTGAGGATAGCATTTTCTATCATGAGTCTTTTGGAATTATCTTGGCTTATTGTATTGCTGAGAAGAGCTAAGTCTGTCATCACTGGTTGTGTACAATGTACTCCTATATACAATGCTTATATTTATATTGCACACTCAATATGGAAGGAAGAATTAGAACCAATGGGAGAAACCATGAGAAAGAAGAAAAAAAAGAGAGACAGCAAATAATATACTTTGATCTGTATTCAGACTGCATAGTACTTTTTCGGGATGTGGATAGCATTTGCCATCATGAGTCTTTTGGAGTTGTCTTAGATCCTTGCATTGCTAAGAAGGGCTAAGTCTATCAAAGTCAGTCATCGCATAGTGTGACTGTTATTATGTACAAGGTTCTCCTGGTTCTACTCCCTTTTCTCAGCATCAATTCATATAAGTCTTTCCAGGTTTTTCTGAAATCCACCTGCTCATCATTTCTTATAGCTCAATAGTATCCCACTACATTCATATGTCACAACTTTTTTAACCATTCCCCAACTGATAGGCATCCCCTCATTTTCCAATTCTTTGCCACCACAAAAAGAGTTGCTATAGATATTTTTGTACAAATAGGTCCTTTTCCCTCTTTTATGATCTCTTTGGGATATAGAACTAGCAGTGGTTGCTAGATCAAAGGGTATGTACAACTGTATAGCCCTTTGGGCATAGTTCCTAATTACTGTTTGCAAGAGTTGGGTAAAGCTATGGACTTGGAGTCAGTAAGACTGTAAACTCCAGATTTTTCAGCTTTAAAATGGTAGAGTTGAACTCAGTGATCTCCAAGATCTCTTCCAACTCTAAAGTTATCATCCTTTGAGTCTAGTAGTTGCATTACTAGGTCAAAGGGCATATGCTTTTTAGGTAGAGTTCCAAAGTGATTTCCAAGACCTCTCATTTTGCATGTAAAAAGACTAAGGCTCAAAGAAGAGAGATGACTGGTCCAAGGTTGCAGAGCCAGGATTCTGATGCAACTCCAAAAGTTGCCTACTTTCCATCATACAAGAGTCAACTCAGACTCAGCTTGTCCAAAATAGAACTGGTTGTCTTTTCCCTAAATCTATTGTACTGCTCAACTTACCCACAATTTCTCCTATGTCTCAGGTTTGTAATCTTGACTTTATACTTTTCTCATTCTCTCTCAACTCACATATCCAAATGGCTGCCAAATCTTGCCTTTCCGATGTTCCTCAATATTTCTCTCATCTAACTCCTTGTAACTCCAATGCTATATTCACAGCACCTATAGTGGCTGTGAATATGCCAGCACAGTTCTGAATTGCAAAATAAATAACAGACTCTCCATATGGAAGACAGAACCAAAACATTTATTCAAATACCAGAAAACCAAATCCATAATAGCAACAAAGAAATTCATACACAATAACAATGCAGGGGGCACTACCATGCCCAGGCCTTCCTTCTGTTAGGCTTCCTACAAACCAGCTTCCTTAAACAAAATTGCAAACAAGCTCTCTCACTCAATGCTAGTTGTTGCTTGCTCTCTCTCTCCCAGCTCTGACTGCTCTGACTCACTTCCTGTTCCACTTGTTCAGCAAACTCCTCCTATCACAGGCTCATGTGACTCAGACTTCCATATGACCCAGTCAGGTCACACGGACCTATTAATGGATGGGAAAGATCTTCCTATTTAAATTATGACTACATCCCTTTTCTCTGTGCATATAGCACCTTAGCTCAGACCATTACCTCTTCTTCCCTAGTTTATTGCAATTGACTCTTAACTGGTGTCTCTCCCTCAAGTCTCTCCCACTGCAGTTATTTCAAATTTATTTCAGTTGTTTTGATTATTTCAAATTTATCCTGTTTATATCTTGTTTGTATATAGCAATTTGCATGCTGTTTCCTCCATGAAATTGTGAGTTCCTTGAGGGTAGGGACTGTCTTTTGCCTTTCTTTGTAGCTCAGGCTTTTAGCACAATGCCTGGCACATAGCAGGTGCTCAAAAATATCTACTACTCACTGCGATTTTCCTTAGAGGCAGGCTTATTGGTTTCACTCCCCTGCTCAATCAATGTCATGGCTTCCTGTTGACTATAGGATGAAATAGAAATTAAATTGCATTTTACAGGCTCTTTCATGATGCCTGTTTGGTTTTTAAACCACTTTACAAACTGGCTCAAACCTACTTTTCCATATTCACAAGGCATTGCTTCCCTTCCCCATCTTTAGAGTACAACCAAACTGACTTTTCTATTCTTTACATATGACTTTCCCTCTCCCACTTCTGTGTCCATGTGCTCACTGTCCCCCACATCTGGAATGTGCTTCCCTCCTCATCTCCTTCTCAGACTCACTCTTTTCAAACCTCAAGACACAGATGGAGTACTACCATCCACATGAAGCTCTTCCTGATATCCCCTATTCCTAGCACCCTCCCTCTATAACCTCCTCACATTCAACTACCCTGTTTTCATGGTGCATTTATTCTGTATATATTTATTCAATACAGGTAGACATTCTCTCCTTAGAGAATCCCATTTTGAGAGAAGGGATTGTTTCATTTTTTCTTTATATGTCTAGTACCAATATAATAACCAGAGATGGGACGTACTTTATATTGATTGATTGATCAAACATCCCCAGGTTCTGTAGCCAGTCCTCACAGGGCAATGGACTCAAGTCCCTTTACCATCTTGCTTACCTTTCTGCATGTTCTCCAGCTCATCATTTTCCTTTTTATCTCCTGTCTCCATGTTTTTTAATACATGTCTGTGTTCCATGGAATACTCTGCTTCCTCACCTCAGCCTCCTAGTTCCCTTCAATAATCAATTCAAGTCTTGCCTTCTGCAGGAGGTTTTTTCCATTTCCCCTAGTTGCTAGTGTCTTTCCCTCTGAGATTGTTGTTGGTGTTATTCAGTTGATTCCAACTCTCTGGGGCCCCTTTTGGAGTCTTCCATTTCCTTCTCCAACTCATTTTATACATGAGGAAACTGTAGCAAACAAGATGAAGTGACTTGCCCAGGGTCGCACAGCCAGTAAGTGTCTGAGACTGGATTTGAACTTAGGAAGATCAGTCTTTCTCACTCCATGTCCAGTGCTCTGTCCACTATGGTGCCACCTAACTGTCCTCTGAGATTGCCTTTCATTTACTGTGTATATGTTGTCTCCGTGATTAGACTGTGTACAGCTTGAAGACAGGGATGGTTTTTTTACTTTTTTTGTATCCTTAGGGTATACCTGACATGGAATAAGTACTAATAAATGCTATTGGCTGACTTTTATTAACTGGGACTCTTGAGACTGAATACATGGCTATAGCCAGATTATGGTCTTTAAATGCCAAATGGAGAAATTAATCGTTTATTTTTCAAAGCAATGGGGAGCTACTGGAGTCTCTTGAGTTTGAGAACAGCATGGTCCATGGTCTAATATATCAAAATCTGAGATGTACAGTAATATTTCCTCATAAAAGCCACCATGACCCAGTCCAGGATAAGCACTGTCTTACATAAGTAGAAATAGCATAATGGGGAATCCCAAGGGAAAGCAGAGGGACAGAGGGAAAAAAATCCTTAAATTGCATTTTTCAGAGTTTTCCATGATGTCTTTGTGGGCCTTAATGTGGTTCATCATCAACAACTTTAGCCTGAGAAAAGGTACAGCTTGCTATGATGATATTACTACAAGACTTAGGGGAAAAAAAGATTGCCTTCCAGGTAAAAACTGTCTTGCCATTCATTGCTTAACTACAAAGAGAGGGTTTCCAGCCTGTGAACTCCCCAGTTCTGCTGTTGGCACCTGGCAGAATGATAATGGGCACAGCTAAAAAGTCCCTTTTTTTTAAAATATACCAAGTGAGCCGGAGACTTTCAGTGCTGCAAATTAACTTAAAATGAATGACTTTGGAGCCGCGCATTAGGTGACAGGAAGTTTATAAATGTTATGTCTCCTGAGGTGTCCCAGTAATAGTAAGTTTAGACAGAATAAGCTTTTTCTGTAATAGTCTCCTTGGAACGACCAGTGATCTCCTGAGAGAATGGTTAATAAGTCAGTGACTTGAGTGTTGGAAATGGAATTGAAGAGGTAGGGGGAGGCGGATGCATTAAAAAAGAAAGAAAGAAAAAACAACACACTCAAAGCCTAAGAAGGGGAAAAATGTTAATTCAAGGCATTCGTTTACTTCCTTAACCAATATGGTACTTGGGGTCTTGCTAGATCCGTCTGGTGGTTTCCTTTCATTTTATCGGGATGAACTGTGTCAACAAAACACAAGCTCTGAATTTTGTTGTTATTTTTGCCTTGCAGAGGCTGCAGAGAAGGAGATGTGGGAATGAAATGGTGGCTTTTGGCTGGCCTTACTGGGAGTGGGCTGGAAAATGGTTCTCTGAAAGACCATCAGATGCATTGTCTGATTGGCCAAGGAAGGTGTACGGTTGATGGTGTTGCCAGGAGATATGCTTTCTCTCATTAGTTTCCCAAGTCTCAGTGGGAATACTGGTAATGGTGAGGGGTATATGTGTATGTCACGATTTGACAGTCAACCCAGCAAGGGCATTTTAATTTTCTCACATAAGGCTCTCTCCAAGGAAACACGATTAATTGGCTTCTAAAACACTTTGACACTTTGAGATCACTGGACAAATGGTGTTATGTAAGTTCAAGAAGGGAATGGGTAGGAGTTTGTGTATGGAGAAGAGATGCACATCCATGTATGCTTGCTCACAGACAGGGCAATGCAGGTTTCTTCTTTGTTTATATTTTCTCTCTTGAATCTGGGGAAGATTTTTAAGCAGGGAGAAGAGAATTCAGATTCAGACCTTGTTCAGGTTTCATGGACAATAGAGGCAGAGTTCCATATGGTATTACCTTGTGCACTTAATCCAACATGTGTTTACACACATTTTCTCCTCTTTATTTTAATGGCTCTAGGAGTTCATAGCATTGTTGCTAAATAAATGAATGTATTAATTTTAATGGGGCATCCTTTTTGAAGAAACAGTCGTGGGTTGTTTTATTTTTAAACAAACCAGGTTCATGAAGTATTCATTCTTCTATCATCGCTTCCTATAAATCTCTTTTATCACTGATAATCAGTTTAAAATTTGGTTTGTTTGCTCTATGGCCAGATGCTTTGTGTGTGGGGTGGGGAGAGGAGGGTTAGGTATTTCATCACTTTATTATGAAAAGTTCTGTCTGGATGAGATGGTGGGTAACAATCAATCAACAAATATTTAAGCGCCTACTAATGTGCCAGGCAGTAGGCACATAGGGCTGTACGGGGCACTAGGGATACAAATACATAACTGCTTCTTGCGGGGGCTTACATTCTAATGGAGGTTTTGTTGTTCGGTCATTTTGGTCATGTCTGACCCTTTGTGGCCCCATTCATGACATCATTCTTGGCAAGGATACTAGAGTGGTTTGCCATTTTTTTCTCCAGTTTGCTTAACAGATAAGGAAACTAAGGCAAACAGGGTGAAGTGACTTGCCCAGGGTCATACAGATGATCTGAGACCAGATTTGAACTCAGGAAGATGAATCTTCCTGACTCCAGCCCTGTTGTTTTGTCCTCTATGTTTCCTACCTCTACCTTCTAATGAGAGAGACAAGTACATATAAAACACATGCAACATAAATATAAAGTTAAGAAAGCCCACATAGAAATACCAATGTATATATAAACACATCTGTGTATATTTATGTGTGTATATAGACATACATATCTATAAAGCAGTTAAATATATACATGTATGTGTTACATGAATGTGTATGTGTGTATAGATATGTATATGTATGTATGTAGGTATATGTATACAGGCAACCGGGTGGCAAAGTGGATGGAGTACCAGGTCTGGAGTCACGAAGATCTGACTTCAAATCTGGCCTCAGATACTTATTAGCTGTGTGGCACCGGGCAAATCATTTCAATCTGTTGGCCTTAGTTTCCTCATCTGTCAAGTGAGCTGGAGAAGGATGTGGCCAACCATTCCAGTATCTTTGCCAAGAAAACCCCAAATGGGATCATGAAGAGTCAGAAATGACTGACCAACAACAGAGTACAGAGGTACATGCATATAGACCTGTGTGTGTGGTGAGGGGAAGGGAGGAGGCCAGGATAATGCTGAGATTATCAACCACTTGAACTTCCTATCAGCCTATGCTGAACATGGAGTTAGAAACCAGTCAACAAGTATTTATGATCCACCTATCAGTTGTCAGATACTGTGGCTGCAAAGATGAAAAAGAAAGATTTCTTGCCCCCAAGAAACTCACATTCTATTAAGTGGAGGCAACATGTACAGAGAAAAGTAAAAGTGGGAGATTACTAAATATTATCTTTCCTGTTACCCACAAAGCACATGGGTCCTCTCTCCTGCCTTCTCCTTCATACCCTCCTTGCCTGTTACTTCCCCTCACCAATTCTTTCTTCCCTTCTTAGCCCCTGATCTCACCCTATTCCCTAGTGTTGAAACCACGAACCACGATAACTCTTCTGTTGTCCCTGGATGGGTTGTGTCAATCTACTCTCTTAGGACTCCACTCATCATTCCAGTAACTAAAGTGTCCCTCCCTGGTCATCACTCAACTATATATGAAGTTTCCCACATTGAATGTACATTTCTTCAGGGCAGGGACTGTATTTACTTTTATTTTTGTATCCCTATGATTTAGCACAATTAATAAATGGATTTTCATACATTCATTAATTTTATCAATTATACCTCGTCTCAGCCTGTCAGCAATCCATCCTTTCACACATACATTTCTTTGATGCCCTCACCATTCATGTGTTTTTCTCCATTTTTCTTTGAGTGGTCCTTAGTTTAAATTCTTTGGAGACTGTTGTTGTTCGTTCACTTTTCCATCATGTGTGACTCTTCAGGACCCTGTTTGTGGTTTTCTTGGCAAAGATACTAGAGTGGTTTTCCATTTCCTTCCCCAGCTCATTTGATAGATGAGAAAACTGAGGCAATTTGATTTACAAATGATTTACAAATATCTCATTTGATCCTCAATAATTTGGGATATAGTTAGTACTAAAATCCCCACTTTGCAGATGGGGAAGCTGAGTCAGGCAGAGTTTAAGTGACTCGTCCAGGGTCACACAGCTAGGAAGTATCTAAGGGAAGATTTGAACTTAGACCTTTCTGACTGCCCAGTCTATCCCTCTAATCATTGTGATACTTAGCTATTTACAGCATGGGTTTAATGTAAGTTGAAGCTGTGAATTCATTTTTTTTGTCCACAAGTTCTTCCTCTAAGTTATCACATCTTTCTATCTTTTTTCACTCTCCTTCTATGTTCTGGGCTAAAGTCAGGCTGTTTTTCCTCAGTCCATCCACAGCATTTAGTAAGACCTCTGTGCCAGGTCCTTTGCTAGGTAATGATCCAGAGGCAAAGAATGAAACAAGCCTTACTCTCAAGTACATTCTATTGGGCTGTTATGATCAGTCCCTGTTCTGTCTGTGATGGACCGAGATTCTTTATTCTTATTTTTATTTTTTCTATCCATGACTGACCTCTGACAAGCCTTCCTAATGAACGATATCTTTTTTCCTAATTCTGGATTAAAAGTACTTTAAAGTACATTAAACTCTCTTTTTCCTCCTTTCTGATCTCATAATACTACCTCTCAACACAGTTCTTGGATCTGTTCTGTCTTTGTTTTTTCTTTTGTAGGGTCTTAACCTCAGTCATCCTTGACCTCTCCCTCTCCAGACCACTCTCCCCATATCCAATCACTTGCCAAATCTTTTTAGTACTCTTTTCAAATTTTGATCTCATCTGTCCCCTCTTTCCTCTGATTCAGTCAATAACCCCTCACCAGCCACTCATCTCCTCTCTCCTAGGCTATCATTGGATCCTCCTAATTGATCTCCTTGACTCGTCTCTCCTCTTACCATTCTAATCTCCATGTAGGCTCTGAACTGATATTCCCAAATCACAGGGTATGTCCATATTATTCCCTTCCTCAAAAACCTCCAGCAGTTTCCCATTGCATGTAGGATGAATTATAAATTCTTTTGCTCTGACATTTAAAGCCCTTTACAATCTCCAGCATATATTTCCGTCTTTATAATGCATTACTTTCCCTTTATTCACTTTACATTCCGTTCAAACTGACTTAAACACTAGATTCCCTGTACAATATTCCATTTCCTACCTCCATGCATTTGCATGGCTGTATCCAGTTTCTCCAATGCAGCCTTTGCTTATCATCACTTCTTTGTATCCCTAGCTCTCTTTAAAGCGCAGTTTGAGTGCCACTTCCAGCGTTAAGGCTTTCCTAATTCTCCTCACAGCTAGTCCCTTTGAAGTTACTCTGTATTAACTTTATATTTACTTAAATTTGCATGTTATTCTCTCCATAGAATGTAAACTTCTTGAAGGCAGGGTCTATTTCCTTTTTTAAAAATTTTGTATCCCTGCACATTGTTTAACTTAATACCTGCTTGTTCCTTGATAGACGATTGATTTTTCTCCCCGTTCTGTGTATGTACAGCCAGCCTTCTGTTTTGCCCTCCTCAAAGATTTGGAACTGAGAGGGATCTTGCAAGGTTCTCATTTTACAGACTATTCCTCTGCACTCTCTTTCCTTATCCTCTGTCATTTTCACCACAGGGCTATCGTAGCCCTTCCCAATTTTGTCGCTTCTCCATTTCCTATACCTATTTCACTTTTAGGGGGAGATGTATATTTTCATAATATCTTTTCCCCATGAGACTTCTCATGTCTCTGATTGCTGAGTCTGAAGTATTAGGGGTCAGAATTTGTTTGTTTTATCTGTGCATCCATATCACTTCTTGATCCCTCTTTCTGTGCCATGCTGTCTGCATTTTGGACATCACCTTCACTCCCACCCTCCATCCGTCTGGGCTCTGATAGACAAAACTTTGTCTTATCTTGTTTAGAATAGGGCCTCCACACTTTCTGCCCGTATTCCAACCAGGCTGTCAACTGTCTATTTTCCAGATCTCTTTAATATGTCATCTCCCCCAGTGGAACATCTGCTCCTTGAGAGCAGGGATTGTCTTGTGTGCTTGTGTTATGAATTTACCTGGCAAACGGTAAGGACTTAATAAATGCTTGTTCTGTCTATCATTTCATCTGTATATTTATCTCTCAGTCATCTATATCACCTATCCATAATCTGTATTTCATAAATGCTCTGTCTATCCATGCTCTTTCTATCCATCTGTCTTTCTATCTGTCTTTCTATCTGTCTTTCTATCTATCATCTATCTATCTATCTATCTATCTATCTATCTATCTATCTATCTATCTATCTCTGTGTATCTGTTTATCGGTCTATCTGTCTGTCTGTCTGTCTGTCCCTGCCTACCTATCTACCTACCTGGCTGTCTTTCTGTCTGTCTATCTGTCTTTCTATCTGTCTCTCTCTCTCTCTCTCTCTCTGTTTATCTATCTATCCGTCTGTCTGTCTTTGAAAGAATACTGGTAGGGAATCTGTTTCACTCTTAACAGAAAGAGGGGACAATGAATTCTCTCCACTGATCTAAGAAAAAGGGGAGATATTTCTCAGAGAAGATCAGTCTCTGGAGCTTTTACTCCCCTCTCACTGGCCTATAGATTGAGGAGAATGTCTTTTCTATACTCTTTCTTCTTTGGATCCATAACATAAATTTTGGTCATGTGCCTGTGGAATTTGAAGAAGAGGAATTAGAATAGGTGTTATAATAAAGTCAGATGTTGAATAACCAGAATCCGACTAACCTAATGCTTAATTAAGCATCATTTGCTCCTCCTTCCCAACACACATGCACAGGCACACACATACACACATCTGTCACTGACTTCTTTATATCTTGGGATTTGATGGAAAGGGTACTAGGTCAAGTGTTGGGAGACCTGGATTGTACTGGGTATTTTTGGGCCAGACTTTGATATTCTCTTTGCCTTATTTTCCTTCTCATGTTGATAGTTAACTCCTTGAGGAGGAAGTCACAGTTCTGAACCAAAGGCCCAACTCTATATTAGGGAGAGATAAAAGGCAAAAAGATATAAATCCCTGACCCTAAGGAATTTATAATTTATTGGGAGGAGCTGGAGACACTATGTAAACAGGCATGGAAATTCATTACAAAACACTACGAAGTTTTTCCTGTTTTGTCTTTGCATCCCTGGAGTCTTTCACATTGTCTTGCATATAATAAGTGATTAAAATGCTTCTTGAATTGAAAACAAAAGGGGTCAGATTGTATGATCTCTAAGGTCCTATCTAGTACTTTTATTAGAAAGTGGCAAGTATCAGAAACGAAGATGAGAGCAGGAATTTATTTCAACTTCAAAAAAAATCAGAAAACTATCCACCTTTAATGTCCTGAGGTCACTGTAGAAACAGCCCAATCCCCTCTACCCTGGAGTGATAGGGAATTACAGTTAAGATTCAGAATGATGACTGAAGCATTGCATGACCTCCAATTAGCAAAGAAGGCTTGAATTTTGTTAAATGTAATTTAAATGACAGTGTTTTTCAAACCAAAATTTGGGACATTTGATGAATGATTTTTTTTGTTATTTGGTTTGAGATAGCAGGGCACGATATTTAAATTTTTGTATTCATTTTTTTCTTTTGGATAGGCTATATAATTTCATTAGCATAGGTAATCCCTTTACAAAGGCAGATGGGCTAATTGTGAGTATATATTATATTATATTAATTATATTATATTATATGTGTTATGATTCTCCAAATTATGGTCTTACACAGTTGGGGGCACTGAGATGTAAACCTCTGCCCCTTCAAATGCAAACCTATTATTCTCTCTCTCTCTCTCTCTCTCTGTCTCTGTCTCTCTGTCTCTTGGTCTCTGTCTGTCTCTCTATATCTGTCTCTATCTCTCTGTGTTTCTGTCTGTCTCTCTGTCTCTGTCTATCTCTCTGTTTCAGTCTGTCCTCTGTCTTTGACTGTCTGTCTGTCTCTCTCCCTCAGTCTGTCTCTCCATAGATATAGAGAAAGACAGATAGATAACCAGTATGTCAAAAGTGGTACTCAAATCTAGGTCTTCGTGAATCGCAGATCAGCTCTCTATTCATTCCTCCGTGCTACCTTTCTGAGATCATGCTTAGAAGAAATGCAACATTTCACAGTTCGAATATGGTAAATTTGTCTTATGTAAATAGGTCTTCTGTCCATTGATGGAGATTGTGATGGTTCCATGCTCACACATCCTGGGCAGTTCTTGTCCATGCCCTTCTGTCAATCAGCAGCCGGGGTCTCCTGAAGGTGCTGGAGGGAGACATTCCTCCAAGTCTTTTGACACTGTGTGAAGAAAACAAGTGGAACACACAGTCTGGGCCTCAGTAGCTATTCTCATCACAACTCCACATTTCTCTGACGATGCCCTTCTTGCTGTTCTGTTTGCACATTTCCTCATTTGTAATACGTATATGTTGCAGTCTGCAAATAGCCCCCATGGCTCCCTTTATTTTCATTTGGGTGACCCTCAAGTTGAATTCTTTGGAGTCCATGAGGTTCCATGACTCACAGCCGTGCCTTTTCACCAAAAGGATATTGATATTAAAAAGGGAGGCCTTTGTTTTCAGGCGGAAACTTGGAGGTCATTAAAAGGGACTGCTCAGTTTCCCAAAGGAAGTCCAGCCTCCCTTTCTTTCCCTGTTTAATTCTGGGCTCAGCTCATTATCTCTATCTCTAGTGTCTGTTCGTGATATAAACAGGTGAAATTACTGGAGCAGAGAAGCAGATTAAAATTTTATAAAGGTTTTCAACAATCAGGCTTAAACCAAGAAGGATTATTTACTCAGTTAATCTATATGCATTTAACTAGGAAATTCAAGGTACTGGAAAAACCTATTCCCCAAGCATTCTGGTTACTTGAGTTCATTGTTTCATTATAGACTCATAGATTCAGAACTGAATGGGATCTTAGATGATACTTACTCTTACCCTCTCATTTGATGGATGAGGAAAACTGAGGCTCATAGAGACTGGGTCAAGGCCCTATAGATAAATGGCAAAACTGAGATTTGAACCCAAGTTCTCTGATGCTAAATCCAATGCTCTTTGTCTGCTATATCACTCTGTCTCACCAAATGCAAGCTTAATATTGAACAGTAATAATAATAGCAACAATTTCTTGTTGTAGTTTATTCACGCCAATTCTTCATGACCCCATTTGGGGTTTTCCTGGCAAAGATACCGGAGTGGCTTGCCATTTCTTTCTCTGGCTCATTTTACAGATGAGGAAACTAGTTAAATAGAGGTAAGTGACTTGCTCAGGGTCACACAGAGAATAAGTGTTTGAGGTCAGATTTGAACTCAGGAAGAAGAGTCTTCTTGACTTCATGACAGTACTCTATCCACTGTGCCACCTAGCTGCCAAAAATACATCTAGCATTCATGTAGTGCTTTACAACTTACAAAGCACTTTATATTATTTCACTTAATTCTTACTATCTACAGTCTTTTTCGTTCTGTTAGTCTATCCATCTATCCATCCATTTATCTATCTATCTCTCTGTCTGTCTGTCTGTCTATCTATCTATCTGTCCATCCATATATATATATATATATTTCTGTCTTCTGTCCACCTATTTGTCTGTTTTTTGAAAGAATAAAGGGAATCTCTGTTTCATTCTTAAGAGAAGGAGAGGACAGTGGTCATAGATCCTTTCCACTGATCCAACCTGTGGACTAGATGCTATCATTCCCATTTTACAGATGAGGAAATGGACATAGTCAGAAGTTGGTGGTTTGTCCAGGGTTACATAACTATTAAGTCTGAGGCTGGTTTTGAAATGAGGTTTTCCTGACTCCAGGTCCAGCTCATCTATTCATTGAGTTGTGAAGATGTCTGTATAATTGTAGTTATACATACATGTGTGTTTATAGTCATATTTGTATATGCATTTACATATGTATGTATATATATGTGTATCCACAAACACACATGCACATTGGTGAAGTCACTGGATTTCTCTCTCCCAGAATCGTACTCTCTCAGAAATGAACTCCCCTAACTCTTACAGAAAAAAGAAACCCTCTGTCTTGCTCCTTCCCTCTGAAAAAAGAAGAAAAGTCCTCAAAATATGAATAATCAGAAAGGAAAATCATAGAATCATACATTTAGAAGTGGAAGGGACCCTAGAGGCCACTTCCTTCTGTCCCCTCATTTTATTAATGAAGAAACCGAGGCATAGAAGTGAGCTAGCTACAGTCATATAGCAGGTTAGTGTCTGAGGCAGAATTTGAACCCAATTTTTCCTGACTCCAAATCCATCCTTTATTCTGCTTTTCTAATCAATGTTGAGGTGTAAAAAGAAGTGTAGTTTTCATATTCACTCTCCACATATTTTACAGTCACCCTTCATAAAAGGACCTCCCTGATGCTGACATTACAAGGACAGATTTAAATAAAGAGCCTGGCTCGAGAAGCGGATGTACATTCTCCTTCTTTCCTGCCGTGTTGCCGCATGGAGACAGCAAGAGGGAGAAGATTGTGGTAAATTATGGACAGGGTCCTGTCGCATAAATACAAATTCTCTGTGTTGTGCCTGGCACTGAGGAAGGAAGCTAGGCTGGTGCTCCCAGCATGCCCTTTGGCTATTAGATCAGGCAGCCAAACTGCTCCAGCAGGCAGTGCATACAGAACAGCCCGATTGGAGGACAAAATGTTTATAAACGCATCCACGCAGAGTCTCAGGAGGTGACTGAGCATTTAGTAAACTTAGACAGAATAAACTTTGGCTGTAATAAGGTTCCTCCAGGAATGGTGTCTCAGGAGAGAATGTCCAATTAAGTTCTGTTAATAGGGTACTGAAATTGGAAGAGAAGACGTGGTCAGGAAAGGATGGCATTTAAAAAAGAGAAGAAAAAAATGTGTTTCTCGCTTCCCTTTCCTTTCTCTCATCACCTTGGCTCTAGCCCGAATTCAAAGGGCATGACCATACAATGGGAAAAGTAAAAAGCTTGTAAAGTCTGGATGAAAAGCAGGGTAAAATTGATTCTTGGATGCTATTTATACTGAGGCCTTTTTTATCCAGGTAACAGACTTAAAAATGAGTTTGGGGACTGTGTGAGATTTTGTTAACACTAGACCGGCCAAATTCCTGGGCTTCTGGTGGTCTGCTCCTTCTGTCCTTACTTTCTGTGGATGTTTGAGTCTCAGTTAAATTAAATTCACAAACATTGTGAAGTGCCTACTGAGTGCAAGACTGGGCTGAGCACTGGGGACAAAAAACACATTGTCAGCGTGCTTGTGTCTTGCTTGAGAAGGTGATGTTTAGTGGCATGTGCCATGTAGCCAATGGGAAATACATGTAAAGTGATATAAAGTGAAAGACAGAGACAGAGACAGAAACAGACAGGGAGACAGGGAGAGAGAGGGAGAGATTGCTAGCCCTGGGAGACTGAGAAAAGTCTCATGTAGAATGTGGCACCTGGGCTGTGCTCAGTAGAAATTTAAGTCATGCCTGGAGGTAGCCCTATATATTGGGCAGCTAGGTGGTACAGTGGATAATGCCCAGCCTGGAGTCAGGAAGACTTGAGTTCAAATACAGCCTTTGTTTCTGTGAATGATGGACTTTTCTTTTCTTTCCTTCCTTCCTTCCTTCCTTCCTTCCTCCCTTCCTTCCTTCCTTCCTTCCTTCCTTCCTTCCTTCCTTCCTTCCTTCCTTCCTTCCTTCCTTCCATTTATATCTGACATACTGTCATGGTGATAGTAGTTTGAGAACTAAGATGATGGTGTGTCAAAGTGGGCACAGAATGGGCATCAGATACACCTCAATTCTAGCACTGCTTCTGATGCTTATGAATTCCGTGTCCATGGCCTAGTTCCTAAACTTGTCTGAGCCTCAATTTCCTTATCAATAAAATGAGGCTAATAATGTCATCAATGCCTACCTCAAAGGGCTGTTGTGAGATAAAGCATGTGAAGCATTTTGCAAGCTTGGAAATGCTATATAAACGTCAGCTAGTATTATTAACACGCTGACCATGGGATGTATGTACTGTCTATGCCAAGCTGGTATGATATATAGTCACTTCCACAGTCATAAGAAACCTGCAGCTTAGAGCTTTCAGGGCCATCAGAAATACTTCTCCATCTACATCAAATACCTGTTATGGGCCTGAGTGTTGCTTTTGAAATGTACTTGTTTTGGTTCTAAAATTGGAACTGGGTAAATGGTTGACTGGACATCTCCAAGTGATACTGAATAATTCACCAGAGTCCTTTCTTAGAGCACTTACCCCAACCTAACATTTTACAGTCCAGAGCATAAAAGACTTGTAGTCATAGTAACATTTATTAAAATATCATTATGTCCATCAATAAACATGTATTAAGCACATACTATATGCCAAGTACTATAAGTGCTGGGAATATAAAAAGAGGCAAAAGATAGCTCCTGCTCTCAGAGAACTCCCAGTCTAATGGGAGAGACAACAAGCAGACAGATATGCAAAAACAAGCTATGTATAGGATAAGTAAGCAGTAAATAAGAGAGGGAAAGCACTAGAATTAAGAGGATCACTGACCTAGAGTTGTAAGGAAACTTAGAGATCATCTAGTCGAATGCTGGCATTTTACAGATGAGGAAATTGTGGTTCACAAAGGTGTTAAATGACTTACCCAAGGTCATGCAGGCAGAAGCAGCTCCTTGAAATAAAATGCTATAGTTATAAGAGGAGGCTTATCCCTAACCTTTGAGACTGTCCAAGAAGAAAACAGTAAATCTCCATGTCCCCTTGAGTTTTCAAGGGGCCAGATAAAAGATGATTGTGACCTGGTGTGTCAGTTTCTACTCTGTGATGTAATACAGTTTGGGGGTAGGGTTGGGTTGGAGTAAGAAAGAGAAATGGGTGACCTCGCTGTGCTAATAATGTATATGTTTTGTCTGAGATTGTGGAGAATGCCCATTCTTGAAAAGATGGGTCATAGATCTAGCATTGGGGGTAAGAGTGGGGCTCAAAGGTTATTTAGCTTAACCTTCTCATTTTACAAATGGGAAAGACTCTCATTTAGAAAGGCCAAGGTCACCCACTGAATCCTGGCCATTTCAGTTGTCTTGACTTTTATCTTGCCACTGGATTTTGACTTGGAGGAGACAGTGACGCTGATGACTTTGCATAGCTCTGCCTCACTTAAATCCATTTCACTCACATGTCAAGAAATCACTCTCGTGATATCATTGTTTCTCTTTGAGAACACAGTATGAACAAAACTAACAATGTTAGAATGTAAGCTTCTTGAGGGCAGAAAGAAGCAGTGTCATGCCTGTCTTTGTATCTCCCCATAGTTAGCACAATGCCTTGAATGTAGTAGACCTTAGTAAATATTTGTAGATTGCCTTTATGGGCATGTGGGAGTCACTGAAAATCTTTGAGAGTGGGAGTGATACTCAGATTCATCTAGAGGTGATGAACTGGATGATCTGGAGAATGAGAGACTAGAGGGGAGTAATTGTTTATTCACTATGTAATTAGTTTAATTGCTTCTAGAAAGCCCTGAGAAAGTCATGGAATCTTAGAGCTTTAAAGGAATTTTAGAAATTATCAAGTCTGCCTCCCTCATCTGAGAGCTGAGAAAACTAAGCCACTGAAAGACTGTTGCTTGTTCAAGTTCATATAGTTAATTAGTGGCAGAGCTCAGAATGCAGCTCAAGTCTCTTGACCCTCTTCCCTGTAGTCCATATTTTCACAGTTCAGTTTAGTTCAGCAAGCAGTTATTAAGAACCACTATTCACAAAGTACTGGGAAAGTTACAAGAATAAGATAGTGTCTTCATTCCACTGAAGGTGATACAAAATATCCAAATATAAGTCAATACAAAGTAGATGCAAAGTCAATTTCAGGAAGGAGAGAGTGAGAGTAATTGTGGAGATCCAGAAAGTGCTCATTTTTGGAAGGTGAAAACTGAGCTGTATTTTGAAGGAAGCTAGAGATTCTAAGAGGTGGAGATGAGGAAGGAATGCATGGTGGACTACTCATGCCAAGGCATTGAATTAGGAGATGAAGTCTCATATGGGCAAGCAATCAGCTGGCTTGTTTGATGCCAATAGAGAGTGAATAAAGGGAAGTAACATGAAATGAGTGGAAAGTGAGTTAGAAGATAAATTGTGGAGGATTTTAAATACCACATTGAGGAGTTTACATTTTATCCTGGAAGCAATAGAGAATCATTCAAGGTTTTGGAGTTAACTGATGACATGGTCAGATCAATCTTTTAATAATATCAATTTGGCCCGAGTGGAAGAAGAAGGGAGAAATTGGAGTCATGGAGACTAGTTAGGACATGATTGTAAATAGAGATCAGGATCAAAGTAGGCTAAGGGCATTGAAAGAGGAGAAGAGAGATGCAAGAAAGGATCTGAATTATGGAGTTAGAACAGTAGGTTATTAGGAGAAGTGGAGGTTTAGGCAGACAGGTAGATCATTTACTTCTCTGATGTCTGGCATTAAGGAGATTGAGACCTAGTCATGGAGTAGGATTTTGGTCCATGGAAGAAATTCTGGGTACACAAAAAAGATCTAGTCTTGGAGAAACTAATATATACTCAGCAAAGAACCCAAGTAGGACATGGTTGCAGCCAGACAGATATTAAGACATAAGATAATTGGGGTTCCAGATTGGACTCAGACCTAATAGTTCCTAAAACTGGGTTATAGGATCAGAGAGAGACCATCAAGGTTGATTCAAAGCTTAAGCTAATGAATTTGGGATACATGCAAGATGGATTGAGTCTTCATTCTAGAGCGGGATTTAGCCTTTGAGTAGGAATTAAGTGACCCAGGTGTGAGGACTAAAGGGATAGAGTATGGCAGAAGTCAGATGCTATTTATACTGAAATTCTGAGAATTCCTTTGGAGCTATGAAATGCCGTTTTTCAAAGACAGCTGCAGAATTTCTAATCCTAACTTGCATTTCCTGTGAATGTACTTGGGGAAAATTACCCCAAAGTAGTACTCTCCTTTTCTAAAGGTATTTATAAACTTCTCTCTGCCTACATTTGTACTTGTTTTGTTTAGGGGTTCATTTTTTTACTTTTGTGTTTTTAATTGCATCCTATCTGTGAGTCTATTCAGGGTTCAGGTTGCCATCCAATTTTGGCTGGGAATTCGAATGAGAATGGCATGATGGAGAGTGAACTGGCCTCAGAGCTTAGATGATTCTGGATTCAAGTATTTGTGCATCAACTCCATGATCCTGGGCCTGGAATCAGGAAGACCTGAGTTCAGATTCAGAGCCAGACGCTGCTAGCTGTGTTACTCTCGGCAAGTCACTTAACTTTTATTTATCTCAGTTTCTTCAGCTGTAAAATAAGGGTAACAATAGAACAAGGTCAGTCACTGCATCCTGGACCGTCACTGGTTATCTTGACTTTGTGTCTCTGCTTAGTTTACATATTTTATCTTGTTTGATCCTTAGGAAAAAAAAACACCATGAAGTTGGCATTCCAAGTGTTATGATTGCCAGATGACTGAGGCCCTAGGAGCTTTAGAATTCTAAGTCACATAGTCAGGAAGCATTACACCAGGTCCTCTGATGTCTGTACTGTCCATGGCTGTTGAGCTGTCCTTCATGATCATGAAGTTAGCTTCTGCATCAGTGCACAGTTGTGCTCACCCCCTCCAATATGTTCAACATTTCTTTTAAGCAATCCTTTCAGAGTGACAGCTGTCCCATTTTCCCATTTTGCTTACCTGATCACCTGAACTATGGTTCTATTTGAGACATATGTGTGATGGACTAATGAACATCCCATCCTGTAGGCTCATTAGAATGGTACAATTCAAGGGTATTTGCAAGGCTGCATTAATGCCAATTTTCCACCTTTTTGTTCTAAAATAGATATGCACATTTATATGCCCTCTTCCATATGACACCCTTCAAATACTTGAAAATAACTTTTATTTCTCCTGTAAATCTTCTCTTCTCCAACTTTGCATAACCATGACTTCAAATATCATGCCTTGCTTATTGCTCCCAAGTCAGAGAGCCTTGTATCTGGGAAAACAGAAGGAGATTCTAGAAAGTACTGTCAAGATAATACTAGCTATAGGTTTCTTTAGAAAATATGATCTGTCTTTGTTTCTCGCAAGATGCAGCAACCATGGGCAAATCATTTAATTTCCTCATTTGTAAAATGGAGATAATCATGCCTGGAGTTCAAGTCGAGAAAAATAGAGTGGTATAGTGGCTGAAATACTGAATTCAGGAGAAGCTTGTAGCTTCTGTCTGCTAAATTGAAGTCTTATTTCTCAAGTAGGGCCAGAGAGCCATGCAAATCAGGATACAATAGCAGCTACACAGGTAGGGTGTGAATCAGAAGTTTAGACTAATGTAAAGAGAAAGACATGCATGCAAAAAATGTAAAATGGGTATCTAGGTGCCCCTTTAGAAGTGAGAGAATCAGCAGCCATAGGATTTCCAATCAGGGAGAGGTCATTGCCACTTAAGCAAGGGTTCATCAAGAAGATGCCATTTGAGATGGGTCTAGAACAGGGTGGATCAGGCATGAAACAAGGATGTCCATTATCACCACTATTATACAATATGGTACTAGAAATACTACCTGTAGCAATAAGAGAAGAGAAAGAAAATGAAGGAATTAGAATAGGCAAAAAAGAAACTAAGTTATCACTCTTTGCAGATGATATGATGATATCCTTAGAGAATCTCAGAGAATCAAGTAAAAAACTACTTGAAATAATAAACAACTGTGGTAAAGTTACAGGTTACAAAATAAACCCACATAAATCATCTGTATTTCTATATATTATTAACAAAGCCTAACAGCAAGAGATAGAAAGAGAAATCCCATTTAAAGTTACAGTACACACTACAAAATGTCTGGGAGTCTACCTGCCAAAACAAACCCAGAGACTATATGAACAGAATTACAAAACACTTTTCACACAAATAAAGTCAGATCTAAGTAAGTGGAAAAGCATCAGTTGCTCATGGGTAGACTGAACCAATATAATAAAAATGACAATTCTGCCTAAATTAATTTACTTATTCAGTGCCATACCAATCAAACTACTAGATAATTATTTTCTAGAGCTAGAAAAATAATATCAAAATTCACCTGGAAGGTCCAGAATATCAAGGGAATTAATGAAAAGAAATGCTAGGGAAGATGGCCTAGCACTACCAGATCTCAAATTGCATTATAAAGCTCCTATCATCAAAACCACTTGATATTGGCTAAGAAATGGAGGGGTAGACCAGTGGAATAGGTTAGGTATTCAAGATACAGTTGTCAATGAATATAGCAATCTACTGTTTGAGAAACCCAAGGACCCTAGCTTCTGGGACAAGAATTCAGTGTTTGACAAAAATTGCTGGGAAAACTGGATAACTGTGTGGCAGAAACTAGGCTTAGACCAATGCCTGACAACATACACAAGAATGAAATCCAAATGGATACATGATCCAGGTATAAAGATTGATACTATAACCAAATTAGGGGAGCAAGGAATAACGTATTTGTCAGATTTATGGAGAATGGAGAAATTTTTGACCAAACAAGAGACAGAGAACATTATAAAGAGCAAAATGGATAATTTTGATTACATTAAATTGAAAAGTTTTTGTACAACCAAACCCAATGCAACCAAGATTAGGAGGGAAGCAGAAAACTGGGAAAGAATTTTTGCAACTAGTATCTGTGGTAAAGGCCTCATTTCTAAAATATATGGAGAGCTGAGTTAAATGTAGAAGAATACAAGTCATTCCCCAATTGATAAATGGCCAAAGGATATGAACAGGCAGTTTTTAGAGGAAGAAATTAAAGTTATCTATAGTCATATGAAAAAATGCTCTAAATCACTATTGATTAGAGAGATGCAAATCAGAACAACTCTGATATACCACATTCCACCTATCAGATTGACTAACATGAGAAAACAGGAAGATGATAAGGGTTGGAGAAGATGTGGGAGAGTTGGAACACTAATTCATTGTTGGTGGAGATGTGAGCTGATCTGGAGAGCAATTTGGAACTATACTCAAAGGGCTACAAAAATGTACATACCCTTTGACCCAGCAATATCACCTCTAGGACTGTATCCCCAAGAGATCATAAAAATGGGAATGGGTCCCACATGTACAAAAATATTTATAGCAGCACTCTTTGTGGTGGCCAAGAACTGGAAATTGAGGGATTCCCATCAACTGGAGAATGAGTGAACAAGTTGTGGTGTATGAATGCAATGGAATAATATTGTACTATAAGAAATGATGAACAAGAAGACTTCAGAGAGACCTGGAAGGATTTATATGAACTGATGCTGAGTGAAAGGAGTAGAACCAGGAAAACTTTGTACACAGCAACAACCACAGTGTATGAGGAATTTTCCTTCATAGCACAGCAAGGACTTAAACAATTCCCAATGGACTTTTGAGGCAAAATACTTTCCACATCCAGAAAAAGAACTATGAAATTGGTTGCAGAATGAAGCAGACCATTTACTTTTGTATTATTTTTTTTTGATTTCTATCATTCATTTTATTCTTCTATTCAACATGACTGAGCTGAAAATGTATTTAATAGGAACGTATGTGTAGAACCTATATAAGATGGCATGACATCTTGAGGAGGAAGTGGGGAAGGAGTGGGGAGGAAGAGGGAGGGAGGGAAAAGAAATCTAAGATATATGGAAGTGATTGTAGAACACTGAAAACAAATAAAATAATTAAAAATAAAAAAGAACATAGGTGGGGAACCTGCAATCTGAAGGTCACATGTGACCTTCCAGGTCTTTAAGTGTGGCCTTTTGATTGAGTCCAAGTTTTACAGAACAAGTCCTTCATTAAGGGCATTTGTTCTATGAATTTTGGAAGGGCTGCACTTGAGGACCTAGAGGGCCACATGTCACCTTGAAGCCAGAGATTCTCCATCCCTGATCTAGAATAATGGGTAGGACTTGAACAGGTGGTGATTGGAAAGGGGTAGAGGTGGGGGTTATTCCAGACATAGGGAATGTCACGAGGAATGACTAAAAAGTGGCAAATCACAATTCATATTTTGAGACTGATGAGTAGTTTGTCAATAAACATTTATTAAGTGCCTACTATGTATCAGACATCGTGCTAAGCCCTGGAGGTACAAAAACAGGCAAAAGACAACATCTTCCTTCAAGGAGTTCACAATGTAATGGAGCAGTCTACTTTCAGTGAAACACTGGGTATAAGGGAGTAGTGGAAAATAGGGATGAAAAGGTAGATGTAGACCATCGTTTAGGGTCTTGAGTGTCAAGGTTGGGATTTCTAATTTTGGTAACTGGTGAGGAACTATTAAAGTTTTTGGAGCAGGGGAATGATATGATCCAACTGATGTTGTGAAAGCATTAATATAAAAGTAGTGTGCAGATCAGCTTAGGTAAGAGAGGAAAAGGAGATTAAGAGATCTCTCATGAAACTATTGCAATATATAAGGCAATTTTGGCAAATGTTTATTAAATTCCTACTCTGTGCCAGGCACTGTATGCTAAGTGCTAGGGAGATAAACACAAGCAAACAAGATGCTGTTTTCTATGAGGAGTTTATATTTTAATGGGAAAAGACAGTATATAAGTTCTGACAGTGAGGTTGGCAATGGAAGTGAAAGATCATCAGGCTTTGGCATTGATTGACTTTGGATGAAAAGTGGAATTGGGAATGACCCTGGGGCCTCAAGCCAGGTTGAGTAAGGAAATGGAAATACCAGAAACAGATATGGGAATATTAGGAGGACGAGCTTGAGGAAGGGAAGATAATGTTTGATTTTAGACACATTGAGCTTCTGGTGCTGAGCAGAATATCTAGGAAATCTCTAACAGATAGTTGGAAATATAGATCTAGAGCTGAATGAATTGCTGCATGGATAGATGAATGGATGAATGAATGAAAAAGCATTTATTAAACACTTACTGTATTCCAAAGTATTGTACTAAACACTAAGAATTCACAGACAAAAGTTAAAATGATGCTTATCCTCAAAATGTTTAAATTCTGTAGGGGGAAGATAACATGTAAGGGGAAGTGGTAGTCATATAGAAGGATGTTGGCTTGGAAAGTTGTAGTAATAAGGAGTGGTACCATAGAATAGTAAACTGATACACCTTTTCTAGTACCAAAGACAGTATTGATTTTATTAGGGTTCCAGAATGGAAGGAAAGTGGGATGTGGGGGGTAAAAGTTACTAGAAAGAAGGTAGAGAGAATAAGGGAGGGGGAATAAAGCATTTTAAAGACCTACATATGGGGAAGTTCACTACTTCTCAAAGTAATCCATTTTACTTTGAAATACCTTCAGATATTAGAAAGATTTTTTTCTACATTGAGCAAAACCTTTATTTTCATCCACTTTGTTTTTCTAACGATATGGATAGACCCATATCTTTTGTATTGCAATGGATTTCACTGTGGAGGAGTGCAAAGAGAAGTATTTTAAAAATCCTTGCCATTGATAAACATTACTTCTTTTGCTTGGGGGTTTCCTTTGCATAACTTCCTTGACATGCATCTTTTGGTGAACATGTTTCTTATTTTGTATTTCTTTTATACATTATACTGACTTGTCAATACTTAGGGGATCCCTGGACAAATTTTTTCTTTGTGGCTTGAATCTCCGAGAGAGTCTGGCATAGCTTTATTGTATGGCAGACACCTTGTGTGAGAAGAGTTTCTGAGCCTACATTTTGTTCTAATGAGTTAAATGCTTAAAAAATCAATAAACAATAAACACAGTGGGATCTACATCTCTCAGTCAGGTATATGGCTACTGATGGGGTTTGCTGCAGAAAATTGTCCAAGAAAGCCTGCCTATTCTTATCTTATGTTTTAATTTATGAGGACACTCTGGTCCTTAATTTCTTCTTTTTTTTGTATCACAGACCCCTTTAATAATCTGATAAAATTTATGGACCCCTTCTCAGAATAATGCATAAAATACCAAAGATTACAAAATATAATTATATTGAAATATAGTTATCAAAATATTTTTAAAAATTCAGTTTCCTAAACCCCAGGTTACGAATCCTTGCATCTATACATAGGTCATTCACAAAAGATTTTTTTCTAACAATGAAATTTATTAAAAAAAATTTGTGATGTTCTTTCTTTATATATAATATTCATTCTGGATATATCTGCTTCTCCCCTGCCTCCTAGAACTGAAACTCTTCCTTGTAATAGTGATCTTGTCTGACAAGGTATACAATGTCCTGATTTCATAGCCTTTCATTTCTCTGCCAGGAGAAAAGAGGTATATTTTATTATCTCTTATCTATTGGGGAATGACCTTTGTTCTTATATATTTTCCCATATATTTTATCTTATTATACAAAATACATTTTATTTTCATCTTATGTTTTTATATCAGAGTCATTTTTGGAAATACTTCCCAATGCGATCTCTGAATTGAACCCTCCCTTTTAACAAGGAAAGAAAATTGAAGAAGTACACCCAGTAGAGTGACCTCAGTCAATAATGTCTGTAGCATTCTGGCCTTCTAGCTCTCATCTCCTTGAAGGAGATGTAATTTATCAGTGCAAAAGATGAGGGAGATATAGGTCATCAATGCAAAGAGTGTTAGATATGGTGTCAGGAGAATGGGATTCACTAAGTTGTGTGACCTCGGGCAGCCACTTAGACTCTCTGGAACTCACTTTCCTCATCTGTAAAAAGTGGGGGTGGATTAGTTAGCCTCTAAGGCATCTTTTAGTTCAAAGTCTATGTTCCTTTGAATTTTTTGGCAATACTTGATCAGATGATATTTGGAGTATTGTGTTCAGTCATAAGCGCCATTTTTAAAGAGGGCTATTGATGAAAAGACCATCTGGAGGAGGGTCTCTGGATTGGTGAAGGACCACACCAGGAACATGCCATGTCAGGATCAGCTGAAGGAACATTGACAGGAGACTTGGGGGAATATGACAGACAGTTTGAAATATTTGAAGCCTGTCACATGGAAGAAAGAGTAGGTCAGACTTGTTCTACTTTGACCCCTGTAAGGCAAAACTAGGGTCAAGAGTGTAATTTACAGAGAAGGAGAATTAGGCTTGTAAGGGAAACCTTCAGGATAAGGAGAGCATTTCAAAGGGGAATGGATTTCCTCAGGAGGCAGTGAGTTCTTTCTGAATGTAAGATTTCAAACAGAGACTTAAATTTTAGATGACCCTCTCTTTTTGTTTATCAGAATCATTGATTTTCTTTTACTTTCAGACTTTCATTTTTGAGAACTTCTCTTCCCTTTTGGGTTGACTGCCCTTATAGCGTTTTAGCAAACGATCCTTCTTCATCTTCCTCAGCACCTGTGGGCAACGGCTCTTCCAAAATCTCAGGTCTGGGTTTTATTACATCTGGCTTTTCTCAGTTACCTTGTTTGCAAAATGAAAAAGGACTAGACCCAGTGAACTTTAGAGCTGGATCTAGAACCTTATCAACTCTAGGTCTGTTTTCCTATGGATGGGTAGCACAATGGATAGAGATTTGGAACTGAATCCGGCTTTAGATTTCTTCTAGTTGTGTGGGCAAGTCACACACACACACACACACACACACACACACACACACACACACATATATATTAATATATCTCTCTCTCCCTCACTTAACGCCCTCTTCTCTCTGTCCTGCCTCTATATAGAAAACTATAGCTAGATTATCTCTCTCTCTGTATATATGTATACATACATATGCACACATACACACATATATACATATTTTACACATACATAGATGCACATATATGTATATATGTGTGTATGTGTATATACAATACATACATACACACACATATATACATACATACAAATATATATGAAAATAAAATCAGCTAGGTAGTATAGTAGATAGAATACCAGGTCTGAAGACTCATCTTCCTGAGTCCAAATCTGGCCTCAGATACTTACTAGCTGTGTGTACCTGGGCAAATCACTTAACTCCATATACCTCAGTTTTCCTCATCTATAAAATGAGCTAGAGAACTAAACAGCAAATCACTCTAGCATCTTTGCCAAGAAAACCCCAGCTGGGGTCACCAGGAGTAGTACATGACTGAAAGTGATTCAGCAACCACACACACATATGCTGTGTTCCTATATACACACACACCTATATATACACACACATATATATATGTATATAGTTTTGCCATCCTTGAAGTGCTATAAATTTTAATTGTTGCTATTATTATGATTATTTAATTTGTTTAGGGAACTCTTGAAAAAGGACAATGGGCTCTACCTGGGAAGGTTAGTGCTTTCTTTCCAACTTGTGTTTTCAGAAAGGTGCTCAGAGCACAGTGAGGGTAAATGACTTGCTTAGAGACCTCCAGTCAGTACTTGTCAGAGGTGGGCAGATCTTCCTGGTTCTGAGGCTGATCCTGGCTCCTCTACCATGCTGCCTCTAATCCAATCAGCCATGGAGAATTCTCATCCATATGTTGTCCCTTGAGGACATGTTGCATGTTCCCATCGCTCTCTCTCTCTGCTCATGCTCACATTCACCTTAACTTGTTGAAATTCTACCCATCCTTCAAAGCCCAGCTCAAAAACCACTTCCTTCATGTAGCCCTTCGTTCCAAGGTCCACGTACTCACTTTCTACAGCATGTAGTATTTGCACCCGATTTCTATGACAGATCTTACAATGATTTGTATCCCTCTGTTATCTCACCTTCTAGCTCATGAGTTCACTGAGACAGGATGTCCTGTTTTGTACTGTGTGAGCGTAGGGCCAGCTGGGCAGAGGGGAGAGTCACTGTGGTTTGATAATGAAGCAAATGGAAGATGCCCTGGGGTTTGTATGAGCCCACCTGATTTAGGAAGACTGTCTTTAAACCCCCTAGACTTCTTAAATCCTTGTTGGATTCTAATGCCTCCCCTCAAACACACATCCATATACAGAACTGCTTACCAAACAGAACAGTTTGTACCAATGTCCAGGGAACAGGGGATTATAGGCAGGGATGGTGATCACACATTGTCATGGTGGTTAGTTCACAGTGGTTGTGACAACAGCATAAGTATCCACTTCTTGGTATGAACAAGATAGGGGACCCCCTGGGGAGGGGGGGGGCAGTGGATAAATGAACTTCTGGTTCATCTTTAGGCTCCACAGAAGGTCAGGGTCTCTGGTCTTGTCAAATTGTAGACTGTTATAGGATCTAGGTTCAGATTCTGCCTCTGATTCCTTACCATTTGTGTGACCTAAGGCAAGTGACTTCACCTTGCTTTGCCCGAGTTTCCTCATCTGTAAAATCGGGAGGTTGTATTGTGTGTGGTCTGACATCCCTTTCAGGTGTAGAATAATCTTGGCTGTGGCACTCCTCCTTTTTAATTTCCCTGTTTCAGTTGAGGTCACCATCACTTCCAGTCACTCAGCTTTGTAACCAAAGAGGCGCTTTTGGCTCTTCCCTCACCGTCACTCACAAATCCAGTCAGTTTCCAAGTCTTACTAACTTTATCTTCACAACATTCTTAGCCCCCTTCATTTTACTCATACTATTACTAGGCTCATATCACCTCTCACCCATGTTACCACAGTTTTCTCACTGATGTCCTTGAACCTAGCCTTCCTCTGTGTCTCTTCCATCCTCCACACAGCTGACAAATGAATATTCTCAAAGCATAAGCCCAACCATGCCACCCTCATGCTCAACAGCAGTTAGTTAATGGCTCCTCATTGCCCCCAGGACAAAATACTCCCTCCTCTGCTTGCCATCTAAATCCCTTTACACTCTAATTCTAGTCCTAACCAGTCAGACTAGTTCCTTGTTAGTCCCCCTTTATGTCAAGTCACCAAACATTTATTAAGCACCTACAAAGAAAAGAGCAAAACCTGTCATACCTACTTGTATTTTCCCATATATGATATTCCATATTCAGCCTCCATGACTTTGTGCAAGCTGTTCCCCATGCCTGGGATGCTGTCCCTCTTAACCTTTATCTCTTGGAAAACTTAACTCCTGTTAAGTATCAGCTCCAATGCTGCCTCCTCCAAGAGACCTTTCCTGATTATTGCCCTTCTCCAAAATTACTATGTATTTATCTTGCATCTGTTTTTAAGTTTTAATCTGTGAACACATCACATATTCTGAGCAGAAGGTAAGCCCCACGAGGGCAGGAAATGTCTATGTATCGCTATTCCTAGTATAGCATGTGACCATAAACATTCAGTGAATTCTTGTTTAAGGTCCTTTACTACTCTAAATCTATGAATGAAAAGGCATTTATTAAGCACCTACTATTTGCAATCGTATATGAATATCAAAGGTGTTTTCAGAGTGGCTGAGGGCTATGTTAATGGTGTAATTCAACTGGCTGTGAAAAGTTTAATATGACTCCATCTACTCCACTCGTGACAACTCATGTCTCAGTGTGAGGCCCTGTCTTGGAAGATTGGGTGTTGGTGATTGGCCATGTGGTTGAGGTCATGGTAGCAGTGATTGCAATGGATGGAAGGAATTGGACACACATCAAGGCTCTGCTGATGTGAACCAGCTGTCTGATCACTGACGCAGTGCATAACAGAAGTGACTGGGTAATATCTTAGGGGAGGTTCTTCTCATTCAATCATGGGAGTTTGGTCTTACTAGTAATGGTTTCCATTATAGGCAGAGGTTGCCATTTAGTCATGCTCATAGCTACAGCCACCATATTAGGACTTTAGAAGAACATACTTGTGCTACAGCTATACTTCCTTCAACAAATTAATACAAGCTGTTGTGTCTACAGGATCCCAGACTCATTGTATATGGTGTTCAGAGAATTCCAGTTCCAGGGGACTGATGGAGAAGCAATGGGGATTAGGTACCAAAGATGATGTGGGTTCAGCACAGTCCTGTCCTTGTGGATCGTACTCATTTCTTGGTGCCTATAGGCTCCAGATTTACTTGATATGAGGCAGCTACTGCATGGTATAGAACAGTAGGGTCAAACTTCATAAGAAAAAGGCTCACTAAACCATATGTCAGTATTCATACAGGTCACATATTGACTTAGAAAACCACATATTAACATTTTCTGTGTTCTATTATATTTTTATTTTTTTTGTTAAATTTTTCCCAATTATATTTTGATCTGGTTCAAGCCACTCTGGGATACTTTCTTGGGCAGCATAAAGACCTTTGGGTCCTGAGTTTGATGCCTCTGGGACAGAAGATTTGGGTTCAAAACCTGGTTCTATTCTATTATTATCTGGGAAATCTTAGACAATTCACCTTAGTGCTCTGAGCTTTCTCAGTAAAATGAGGGGTTTGTATCAGATAATCTCTAAGACCCCAACTGCATTGAAGTCTACACAACTCAAACACTATCCTCCATATGAAGCCTTTCATTCTTTTTGCTGTCCTGCCATGATATACATAGAATTTCTCCTGGTTACAGCTAAAGAATCAATCTCGTTGGGGGCAGAAAGCTAAGGAATTCAGTGTAGTGACCACTGAAGGATTCATTATAACATTGCTGGATTATATAGGCTTATAGGTTCACTGATCAAGACCAGGACCAGGACACTTAGCCCAACATACTCACTTTTCATATAAAACCTAGACAGTTCAAGTGACTTGCCCAAAGTCACACTGTCAGTCAGTATTAAGTTAGGATTTGAATCCTGATCCTCTGATTCTATAGCCTGTGCATATTGTACTCTACCACACTGCTTTCCAGAGGCAGTTCTTTCTACAGGGAAGTGATCATACCCTCAGAATATGCCACTGCATTATGGGTTAGTTGCCTAAGGTTAGCAGTCAAATCTAGGTAAGGAGCTTGGTTCTGTCACAGATGTGGCCATCTTCCTGCTGAAGGCTCTGTTCACTTTATGACAACAGACCCTAAGAAGAAGTGTCATTGGAGAGGAGTCAGGATAGCCCTATCTTCAAGGTATGAAGGGGACATATGGGTGAAGGAGATGGCCTTAAAATGAGGAGAACAGAAGCCTTGGGACCAGGAACCATAGCAGTATCTCCACCCATAGCCTTGTAGGGTGACTGGGGGTGATAGGAAAGAACAGAGATGCCCTTGTCAGCACTAAAAATCAAGGGCATGATCTGAGTACAGAAGGTGCCTTTCCTGGGGGAAATTAATAGGTAAAAAAATACAGAATCATATCAATTCAGAGCTGGAACTGACCTCAAAGGTTAGCTAGACCAACCTGTGCCTGTACAGAAATCTCCTTATATAATGGTTAGACTTGGCCACATCTACCTGTTGTTCTTAATACTGTTCTCAGGAGCCAAACAAAAGCACACTTAATCCCTGCTGTCACTCTCTGTGTGGTCTCCTGTCCACAATTCTCCAACCTGAGGAATGAAAGCACTGGGATGGTCGGCTCATTGGATTTTAGGGTTGTAAGAGACATTAGCCATCACCTCTTCCATATCTCTGATATTATGTAGGAGAAGAAGCAATCCTAGAAGGATTAATTGGATTATTTAATGTCATCCAGGCTAAGGAGTAAATAGTAGAGTTTGGATTTGAACCCAAGGTCTCTGACGCCAACTCTAGTAGAGTACACTGTTCTACTTATGAAAAGATTATTATGAAGTAGGCTCAAATGAACACAGCCATTTGAACTCCATGGAGATTGAACTCACATCTCTGATCACTGGATCTACAACAAAAAAGAGCAAAATAAAACAAAATACTAAAACAGGGTTTGGGAATGAGAAACCCAAGAGGAATTTGTTCACCTGTGAGTCTGCAACATCATCTCTGAGAAATGGCCATCCATCCATCCATCCATCTATCCATCCATCCATCCATCCATCCATCCATCCATCCAAGATTGAGACCTTGAATCCCCTTTCCAAAGAATGAATACTGAATCCATGTTTGGAAGTGGTAGGTTATCTTCTCCCGTATGGAGCAGGCCTGTTTTCCAACAGATACTCCATTCCTGACAGTGTTCTATTGAGAACCTATTTTCATAGTTGAACAAAATAAAGGTTTATTTTTGTCCATGGGGAGAGGAAGGGAAGAAAGGGCAGATGGTCAGGAATTGTTTATGGTTTTCCAGATGTATTTTGAAACTTCAGAAGGGATGGCTACTTTTTAAAAAATTGTGGTTATAT
The DNA here is from genome assembly GCF_028372415.1 of Notamacropus eugenii. NCBI lineage: Eukaryota > Metazoa > Chordata > Mammalia > Diprotodontia > Macropodidae > Notamacropus > Notamacropus eugenii. The sequence goes on from NC_092874.1 coordinate 279,710,337, forward strand.
TTTGTTTTTATATTACCTTCATATCTGATTATATTACTCATCCATTCTCTCCCCAGGGAGGCATTCTTTGTAACAAAGAATAAAAAAAAAGGAAAAAAATCAGTTCAGCAATACTAATCCACATACCAGTGGAGGCTGGCAGAAGATGTACTGTTCCACCCCCATGGTCTCCTACCTAATCAAAGAAGGAAAGAACATGAATTTTTTAGTGTTTTCTCTAGAGTCAAGCTTGGTCATTATAATTATTCAGTTTTCAACATTCAGTTTCATTTTTGTCACTGTTCTTTCCATTTACAATGTTGCAAACATTGTGTGTACTGCTTCCTTGGTTTTATTACTTCACTTGTTATCAGTTTATAAGATTCTTCTCATACTTCTCTGAAGTCTTTAAATTCACTGTTTCTTATAACCCAGTAATATTCTGTTGCATTCATGTGCCACAACATATTTAGCCATTCCCTGTTGTATGGGCATGCCCTTGCTCATATAAAAACAAGACCATCATATCTTGATGTCACAACAACCTTTTTTTGTTATTAACCCCTTTAGGGTTTGTTCTTGCTGAAGAGATCTCTGGGTCAAAGGGTATGGCATAGTACTTTTTATAAAATTAATTTATTTGTTTTCAGTTTTCTATAATCACTTCCACGTATGTTAGATTTTCTCTCCCTCCCTTCCCCCTTCTTCCCCTCTCCTTTCCCAAGACAGTGTGCAATTTTATATAGGTTCTACACATACATTCATATCAAATACATTTTCACCTTAGTCGCGTTGCATAGAAGAATTAAAATAAATGGGAGAAACCATGACAAAAGCAGAAACAAAACAAAACATAACACAAGAAAAAATAATCTACTTCAGTCTCTGATCCAGTTCCATAGTTCTTTCTCTGGATGTGGAAGGTATTTTGCCTCAAGATTTTTTAGGTCCTTGAATTGCTGTGAAGGCCTAAATCTACCAGAAAAATTCGTTGCACACTGTAGTTATTGCTGTGTACAAAGTTCTCCTGGTTCTGCTCCTTTCACTCAGCATCAGTTCATATAAATCTTTCCGGGACTCTCTGAAGTCTTTCTGTTCATCATTTTTTATAACACAATAATATTCCATTATATTCATATACCACAACTTCTTTAGCCATTCCCCAATTGATGGACATCCCTTCAGTTTCTAGTTCTTGGCCACCACAAAGAGAGCTGCTATAAATATTTTTGTACATGTGGGACCCTTTTCCATATTTATGATCTCTTTGGGATACAGTCCTAGAAGTGATATTGCTGGGTCAAAGGGTATACACATTTTTGTAGTCCTTTGGGTATAGTTCCAAATTGCTCTCCAGATCAGCTCACAGCTCCACCAACAATGAATTAGTGTTCTAACTGTTCCATATCTTCTCCAACATTTATCATTTTCCTGTTCTGTCATGTTAGCCAATTTGATAGGTGTGATGTGGTACTTCAGAGTTGTTTTGATTTGCATGTCTAATCAATAGTGATTTAGAACACTTTTTTTTTCATATAACTATAGATAGCTTTAATTTCTTCCTCTGAAAACTGCGTGTTCATATCCTTTGACCATTTATCATTTGGGGAATGACTTGTATTCTGATATGTTTGACACAGTTCTCCATATACATTAGAAATTAAGCCTTTTTGGGCAAAGTAATTTCTAATTAATATTTTAATTTCCTCCTCTTTGGAGGTGAGTTCACCCTTTTCATTTTTGATATTTATAATTTGGTTTTTCTTCTTTCTTTTTTTAATCAAACTGTCCAAAGGTTTATCAATTTTATTGGTTTTTTTATAAAATCAACTGTTGGTTTTATTTATTAGTAAAATAGTTTCTTAATTTCAATTTTATTAATCATTCCTTTGGTTTTCAGTATTTCTAAATTGATATTTCCTTGGGGATTTTCAATTTGTGCTTTTTCTAGCTTTTTCAGCTGCATTCCCAATTCATTGATTTCCTCTTTCCCTATTTTATTCATGTAGGTGTTCAATATAAAATTTCCCCTAAGAATTGCTTTTATAGTATCTCATGAATTTTGATAGGTTGTCTCATTATTGTCTTTCTCTTGAATAAAGTTGTTGATTGTTTCTATGATTTATTGTTTAACCCACTCATCCTTTAGGATTAGATTATTTAGTTTCCAATTAATTTTGGTCTGTCTTTCCAAGGCCTTTTGCTACATATAATTTTTATTGTATTATGATCTGAGAAGGATGCATTAACTATCTCTGCCTTTCTGCATTGGATTGTGAGGTTTTTATGCCCTAATACATGGCCAATTTTTGTACCTCTGAGAAAAAGGTATATTCCTTTCTATCTCCATTCAATTTTCTCCAAAGATCTGTCATATCTACCATATCCAGAGTTTTATTCACCTCTTTAACTTCTTTCTTATTTATTCTGAGGTGAGATTTATCAAGTTCAGAGAGGGGGAGGGGGAGGAATCCCACTAGTATGGTTTGGTTGTCTATTTCTCCCTGTAACTCCTTTAACTTCTCCTCTAAGATTTTGGATGCTTATATGTTTATGTATATATGTTTAGTAGTAATATCGCTTCATTGTCTATGGTGCCTTTTAGGAGGATATAGTTTCCTTCCTTATCTCTTTTGATTAGATCTATTTCTGCTTTTGCTTTGTCTGACATTAGGATTGCTATCCCTGCTTTTTTTATATCAGCTGAAGCATAATATATTCTGCTCCAGCCTTTTACCTTTACCCTGTGTGTATCCCCCTGTTTCAAATGTGTTTCTTGTAAACAACATATTGTTGGATTATGGTTTTTAATCCATTCTGGTATCCACCTCCATTATATGGGAGAGTTCATCCCATTCATATTCACAGCTATGATTACTCTCTATGTCTTTCCCTCCATCCTCTTTCCCTCTGTTTTTGCTTTTAGTTCTCCCTTCTTGCTTGCCCCCAACAATAATTTTAATTTTTGGCCACCTTCTCCCTTCTTTCAGCCTCCCTCCGTTTTACACCCCTTTTCTCTTACTTCCTCTTCCCTCCTTTTTAGTCTCCCCTCCCTTTTCTTTCCCCTTTCCCCTCCTACTGCCTATGGAACCAGTTAGATTTATATACTTAATTGAGTTTGTTGTTCCCTCCTTGAACCAAATCAGGTGGGAGTAAATCTCAAACAGTGCTCATCTCCCTCCCCCTTTCCCTCTACTGTAATATGTTTTTGTGCCTCTTCCTGTGATATAATTTACCTTTTTCTACCTTCTCCTTTTCACCTCCCATTACAATCCCTTTACATCCTTACATTTTTATCATTACATCATTTAATTTATACCCACTCCCTCTGTGTATATCCCTTTTAAATATCATTATAAATATATAATTCTCAAAATTAACAAGTATCATCTGCCCTTATTGGGATGTAAACAGTTTGCCCATATTGAATAACAAGTTTTTCCCCCAGTTTACCTTTTTATCCCTCTCTTGAGGTTTGTGTTTGAAGATTGAATTTTCTATTGAGTTCTGGCCTTTCCATCAGGAAAGTCTGGAAATCCCTTCTTTCATTAAATGTCCATCTCCTTGCCTGAAATATTATGCTCAATTTTTCTGGGTAATTGATCCTTGGTTATAGTCCCAGCTCCTTTGCCTTAAGGAATATCATATTCCACTCTCTCTGATCTTTTAATGTAGAAGCTGCAAGGTCCTGTGTGATCTTGACTGTAGCTCCTTGATATTTGAGTTGTTTCTTTCTGGCTGCTTGTAGTATTTTCTCTTTCACTTGATAGTTCTGGAATTTGGCAGTGATATTCCTTGGTGTTTTCAGTTTGGGATCACTTTCAGGAAGTGATCGGTGGATTCTTTCGATGACTATTTTGCCCTCTGGATTTAGGATCTGTGGGCAGTTTTCCTTGATGATTTCTTGGAAGATATTGTCCAGGCTATTTTGTTCATCATGGATTTCCTTGCTCTCCTGGATCTATTTTCCAGGTCAGTTGTTTTTCCAATGGAATATTTTACATTTTCTTCTATTTTTTCATTCTTCAGATTCTGTTTGACTGAATCTTGATGTCTCATAGAGCATGAGTTTCTAGTTGCCCAATTTTAATTTTTAATAGATTGTTTTCTTCAGTTAACTTTTTCATCTCCTTTTCCATTTGCTCAGTTGTTCCTTTTAAGGAGTTATTTTTCTCCAGTTGGGTTTTGTACTTTCTTTTCTATTTGTCCAATTTTCCTTTAATAGTCTTCTGTGATTTCTTTTTTCATATTTTTAAAACCATTGGCCAGTTTTTCTTCTACTTTTCTAATGTGTATTTTAAAAATCCTTCTTGAGCTCTTCCAAGAATGCTCTTTGGGCTTGAGACCAGTTCATAGTCCCTTCTGAAGTTTCAAATGGGAGCACCATCTCAATGCTGACCTCTTTGGTATTCGTGTTTTGGTCCTTGTCCCCCTAGAAAGATTCTATGTTCTTATCTTTTCTGGTTTGCTTCTTGCTCATGATGATCACCCTTTTCCTGGCTTTTAATATGGATCTCTGCTTCTGAGGCACAGGGGGCTCTGTCTCATGGTTCTTGTGTTTAGAACTTGAAGCTTTGTTTATTGTGGCCTCTGGTTCTTTCAGCTAGAAGCTAGAATGCTGCAGCTTACCTGGTGGCAAACTGGCTGGTGTGCCAAAGTGGAGGCCAACTCTCTGAGCTTCCCCAGAGTTACCCTGGAGCTTGCTATGCTGCATCAGGTGTGGGGAGAAGAGTGGGCTGGCCACAGGAAGTCTAGTCTCCTGAGCTAGAGCATAGGCAAGCTCAGTGGTTGGTGAACCCCATCTGTGCTAGTGTCTTCCTGATTCCCCTGGCTGTGCTCAGGCAAGCCTGGAGTCCTGGTGTTGGTGATTGCAGGCTTCACTCCCCTGGGGCTCAGGATCTCCTCCCAGTTTGCTGAGGTGGGGCTGTCTGGGACAGCTCTGGTCCTGCCCTGATCCCCTTCAACCACAGCAAGAGGGATCCCCCTTTGCAATTTTCCTAACCTCTTGGGCTGAGACTGTTTACCCCTTCTGCTGATCCCACTGCTCCAGGATTTTTCCTGGGAAAATATTCTCTGGGTTTTTCAAGGTCAACAAGGGGAAGAGGATAGCATTTACCAGTCACTCCACCATCTTGGCTCCTAGAAGTTCAAGTAGGTGACCTACAGACATTTAATCTGTGGGCTGATAGTCTCAGGAATGTTTCTGTAGTTCCCTGGGGTTCTGAGCTTCTCTCTCACTCAGCTCTACTGGACTCCCATCCTGGGCTGATATGTTTGAGAATCCATACTGCTTCAGACCTCCTGGGGCTTCCTGCTTGGCTTTGCTATGGTGGGGTCTGCACTGGTACAGCCTGTGTGTTGTGTGCTCCTCTGGCCTTGTGCAATAGATCCTTCCTGTTGACCTTTCAGGCTATCCTGGATTGGAAATCTGCCACACTCTGACTCCTATTGGATTCTACCACTCTAAATTTGTTCACATTCTCTTTTTAGGGGTATCTGAAGGAGTTTGTCGTAGAGCTTAGGTGAGTACTTCCTCTTACTCTGTCATCTTGGCTCTGCCCTGCCCTACCCCCCTTACTTATTTTCTTAGCATAATTCCAAATTACTTTGCAGAGTGGATAGACCAGTCTATTCCATCAACAGTGTGGTAGCGTGGCTGTTTTTTTTTTTTTGACTATTTCCATCTTTTATCAGTATTGACAATTTTCTGAGTGAAACCTTAGAGTTATTTTGTTTTTACATTTCTCTTATTATTAGTGATTTGAAGCATTCTTTCACATGATTGTGAAGAGCTTGCAATCATTTGAGAACTATTCATATCCCTTGATGACTTACCTTTTGGCTCTTGGTCTTACTATTTGTGTTCCCTGTACATCATGATTATCAGAGATATTTAATGCAAAAGTTTTCCATCTTCCCCACAAATTGGTGACTTTCTTATCATTAAGTTCAAAACTAGCATTTATTCATTTATTTCATTGTTCTACAACATTCCTCTTCCTTAGCCTCCCCAGGCAAATTGAGTTTAGGTGAGGGATGGTTGTGTCCGATGGGGATGATATAATTGTGGGATCTAAAAATAAGAGTGTGGAAACTCGGAAGGAATGATCTCTTGTTCCTAGCTCTTTAATTCATTCCTGTAAAATTTCAGAGGCTTCCTTCTAGATGCTGCTATCTCTACAAAGACCTCCCACTCCTTCGGTTACAAAAACTGAAATTAGAGTAACATCTGTAACTACAATGAAATGAATGGCTGGATCTGGCCCTTAGAATAGACTCTTTTTTGTCCTTAATCCTTTGGGTAGAATCTGGTGAAGATTTTATATTCCATTTTAGAATAATGTGTTTAAATGTCTAAAATGAAATTCATGGCTTTGAAAAGGAAATCAAGAATGCTAAAATATGGTTATCAAAATATATGTTTTTTAAAAAAATTCACAATCCCAAGGTGAAAAACTCTGATAGATATTTCTTACCTCTGCACTACCTAAGGTGAGTTAAAAGTTTACTTATTTATTCTGAATACTCCATTTGCAGCCAGTATCCTGGGTCCTTATTTCCCACTTCTACCTACACTTCTTCTTTCCCTGTTTCTACCCAGGTTGGCTGAAAATGACTTAGAAGGATTTGAACAGTCCTAATCATTTACCTCAGAGCAATTCTCTGGGATTTAGAGATTAAACAAGCAGTCATAGATTACAGATTTACTGCTAGAAGGTCCTTGAGATGCCACTGAATCTAACCTCCTGACTTTACAGATGAGAAAACTGAGGCATAGAGAGATTAAGTGAGTTGACCAGATCACACAGCTATCAAGTATCTGGGGTTGGGACTGAAAATCAGGTCTGCTTGACTTCTCTCTCACTCTAGTTCAGTGCCCTGTCCAGTATATTCTGGGTAATATTAAGTGCCAGCTTCTGTGGCAAACCTTAATTTATCAGCTACTGGACAAGTAAATATTGCTGCCTCAAGTAGTTGTCTCTCCACTTCCCTTTCCACTCTCCTCTTTCCCTTTCTACCATTCCTTTCCCTTCCCATCCTTGTCTAAGGGAGAAAAGTCACTGAGACATAGGTAACCTAACTGTGCTGTTGAAAAGTGGGAGACTCTTCATGGTAGAGATTCCTGGTAGAAACAGTGAATAATCTTAGAGACAGAGAGGATTCCCCTAGTGACAGAGTCTGTCTACACTGAACTTATTTCTTTGTTCCTGGTTATTTACATTTTGTCTCTCCCCAATTAAATTGTAACTTCTCTGAGGGCAAGAGTTTTCTTTCCACCCTAGCTCTTAGCACAGTGTCTGGCATACAATAAGTGCTTAATTAGTGCACTAATTAAGTGTACTGATTGCTAGGGCAACTAGGTGGCACAGTGGATAGAGTGCTGCCTTAGAGTCAGGAAGTCACCTTACTAAGTTAAAATCTGACCTCAGATATTTAGTAGCTGGGTGACCCTGGGCAAGTCACTTTACGCTTTTTGCCTCAGTTTCCTCCTCTGCCAAATGAGCTTTGGAAGGAAATGGCAAACTACTCTAAGACCTTTGCCAAGAAAGCCCCAAATGGAGTCATGAAGAATCAGATGTGATTGAAAAAATGACAACAATGATAAACAACATGGTGCTTTAGTAATGTAGCTTCTCTTGTACTTTATGAGCCCAAGGTCTTTAGAAGAGTGTCATCATGGTGCCATGTCTAGAGGGCTAGCCTTAGAATAAAAAAGAACTCAGTTTAAGTCCTACCTGAAACATACTGTCTGTGTGGCTTATTCTCTCAATACTCCATAAAACTCTCTAAGGTTCCAGGTTGTAGACAAGTTGCTGATTTGCATCTGTAGAGGGAGTTATCACTGTAGTTCTCTGCAGATGCTTTGACATTCTCTGTCTCTCCCCCCAAAATCCACCATCTTACTGGTCCATAAGAGAAGAAACAGAGGTGGAAAGTCAGGAAGCCTAGATTTGAATCACGGCTAATTATGGCAAGTCACTCAGGCAAGTCTGAGCCTCAGTTTCCTTATTTGCAAAATGGGAATCATATGACCTTAATACAACTATTATGAAGATAGTTATTAGTAAATTTAAAAATACTAGATGTGGGTTATTATATGCATCACTATGATATATATTTGTTGAGTGGGATCTAATGATATTTTCGAAATAATAACTCCCAGGTCAGCATTTCTAGAACTCATGCATTTCTTCCCTGATCTTGTACAACCCCTTCTTCTCTCTCTTCTGCACATAGGCATAGTGTTCCTAGTATTCCTGTTACCAATGCTTCTCTGAAATTTTAAAAAACTTTTTGTAATTTTGTTAGACTAGGGAATTTCTAATGAGGAACCCTGTCTACAATAGAGGTGGGTACCTTCTCTGCACTGGGAAGTCTTAGAGAGGTACCCAGAGCAGAAGGGCCCAAGGTATGGGCAGTAGTACCACCTAAATCAGATTAAAATGTAATTGGGAAATATTGAACAAAATGAAGAAAAATACAATCAGACATAGTGTTAATGTGTTTTTTTGAAAGTCAATATGCAGTCCATAGGGATCCTTACGTATGGCTGAGCAACCCCATTCCCATTTGAATTTAACACTACTTGAAGGTTAAATAACCCGACCAATGTCAAACAACTTGCTCTCTGGCTGGCCCAGCACCTGCTCTGATCACACACGTTCCCAGTATGGTTTCCTTCTGCTTAGCACACTGCCTGGCACAGAGTAGTTGGTGCTTAATAAATGCTTTAAGTAAAATTTTAAAAAATATTTAAATTTTCTCACTGACTTAATTATGTCCCTTGTCATGATGTCATTTTTGGCACCAGGCCACAGCCTCTTAACACTTGCCATTATTGAATGTTCAGTGACCTGTTTTGTTTTTTTTAAGTTCTTCTGAGATTATAGTGTTCCATGTTTGGAGCCATCTGATACCTCTATGGGTCTTTGTAGTAGTGAACTGTGGGAGACCTTTAATAATCTTGCACCATTTCCTGTGTGAGATCTAGGCTGATCATCTCCTGATTTAGTGCATTCTGAGCCTTTCTCAGTGTCCACTTGGAGCACCTGACCAAGATTCATTTTCATACTCTCTCCCTCTGTGTCTCTCCTCTCCTTCCCTCTCTTTCTCCTTTCTTTCTTTTTCCTCTATCCCTGTATCTGTCTGTGTTCTCTGTTATTCTCCCTTCCTTCCTCCTTTGTCTCTTTCTTTTTCCGTTATCTCTGTTTCAGAAGATATTTTATTATAATAATACCAACATTATTATCTAATACCAGTGAACTTAACAGGTTTCTCCAGATATATTATTATTATAATCATACCAATATTATTATCTAATACCAATGAACTTTTTAAACAGGCTTCTCCTCTACTTAAGGAACCAAACTTGAATTTCAATTTCATCTTCCTTAAGTTAGGGTGGTTGGTAACAGAAGAAAAAACTGGTGATGATAATGATAACAATTATTAAAATTTCCCATTGTCCTAGAATTTTCCACATAGAGAATAATGAAAATATAGATTATGATGCAGTGACAAAGGAGGTTCTGGAGTCAGAGGCTCTGAGTTTGAATCCTGACTCAGTTCTTACCAGTTGTGTGATCTTGGGCAAGTCACTAAATCTTCCTTCTCTTTTGGTTTTCTTTTCTGTAAAGTGATGAGATTGTTCTCAAAGACCTGAGATACCTTCCAGCTCTAAATTTGTGATTCTAGGACTCCCTGCTCTCCCCTCATCACTCTTTACATAGGGTTTGGAATGAGGACCTGGGTTTGAATGTGCCCCCTACTCCATTTATGATCTTGGATGACATACATCACTTCTCTGGGCTTTAGTTCTTTATTTATAAAATGAGGGAGCTGGACTAAATGACCTCTCAGTTCCCTTCTAGCTCAAGGGGTATGATCCTGACATAGCTATGTGACCTTGGACAAGTCACTTTACCACCCTGGGCCTTGATTTCCTCATAGATAAAATGAGAAGATTGAACTAGATGGTACTTTTCAGTTCTACATCTCAGAATCTGGGATCCACTAAGAACCTTGTTGAATTGAATTGAATGTTGAAGAGGAAGCAGTTAAACCCAACATTGCCTTATCCTCCAGCTGTCTGAGAGTGTGCCGATAAGAACAAGAAAAACTGATATTTGAATGACTCTGCTTTAATGTAAGATGTTTATAAAGATGACTGCTATTCCTAGCCTCAGCTCCTTAGACTCACCCTGACCAGCTGGTCTTCTGGACTTAATAACCACTAGATGGCTCTGTTAAAAATAATTCTATGTGTCTGAGTCCATCCACTTTCACTGGTACTGGGAATGGGAAACAAAAGATTGGCTTTAGGCCTCAGCCTTCACTTTTAATCTGGTGCCTTTCTTCTTGCCTAGGTTAGGAAATGAAATTTCTAAATGCTTGGATTGTAAATCTGTATGCATTTGCAGCATCCCCTATCCTGCCATGTACCCATGTATATACACATACACACATTCATATATTAGCAAGATTCACTGTCTCCTGACCTTTTAAATCAAGAGAAGTGATCAGTCTCGGGCTGGTTCTTTGCTCAGTTTCGTACTAGCAAGGAAAGTTGAAATGCCAAATGGTGTTCTTGCTTCTCCAGCAGTGAAGAATCTGGGAGCGTTTATTGTAAAAGTTAAACAGAGTGACAGCTGGCCTCTGCTGATGGGGTCAGTGCCAGTCTGTGTTCCTTTTCTTTTTCCTCCATAATAAGTGGCTTAATAGAAATTCACTGACCTGCAGTGCAAGCTTAATTTATAGTATCCCTCTAGTTGATTTAATGGGCCAGGGATGTGACTTAACAGGGGATTACTCATTTTCCCACCTCTGGGTGTGCTTCATAAATGTTGGGTGGTGCGGAAAGCCAGATTGAACCCCCCAGAGCATTTCTTTGACTTGAAATAATTGGACTATCTTGAAAAAGGTGGCTGATCAATAGTGTGCATCCATTTATTTGAAAAAGCAGAGGATCAAGGGGCATACTGGCCTCCCTTATTTTCACTACATGTAGGGATGAACTCCATGCAACGATACTTTTCTTGTAACTTTAGACTGTCCATAGGCAAAGTCCCAAATTTGGTCTCCTGGATTGGCACCTTTTAGAACATCTCTAATTAGTTTCACTTTCAAGCAGGTCTGAGATTTTTAAAGAGGGCAAAACAACACCTAGAAATCTTTGCCACTTGGAAATCAGGAAAAACATATGAGTGGTAAATGGATTAAGGGAAAAAGGTATCTTGTAGACCACCACTATAATGAGCTAGCAACACCAGTAACTCAATTCCTAATCATTTAAGAACCGTTCCACCGGGTGGCAGAGGGGCTGGGGGATTTGTTTCCATTGAAAACGTCTTTTTGGAGGAGGGGGTTAAAATTTGCTGTCTTGGGACAACCATCCTTTAAAAGAATGATATTGGAAGGAACCCAGCATCATTTTTAATTAGCACAGAAACACTAATTATGCATTTTTTTTCCTGTGTGGTGCTTAATGTGAGCTGTCAGCAAATGGCATTTTTCACGTCGGTTGCTGGGATGAGCAGGATAGCTGAATGCACAGCTTTACCGTCACAGAAGTGAACACAGCCTGATTCATGGGCTTTTTTTCTGCTCTAGGGACCTTCTGCGCGAGGAGAGAAAGAAATGGCCCCAAACAGTGTCAATCTAGTGTTTTTCATTCACCCCCAAGTGCAGGTGCATCTCATTTTATGCAACAGACGTGTTGTGGGTAAATCAAATTTCTTAAAAAATGGCTTCATATTTAAAAGCATGAGAGAAGCTTTGCTATGACAAAGAATCCTTTGGAAATGCAAATAACCACACTCTTATCAGTTGAAAAATGTAAATTTTGTATGTTACATTTTTTTGAAATGCGGTTCTTTTCATCTGTGTGTTCCTATGGGAGGCAGTGTGGTCTAATGGATCTGATGTCAGAAAGACCTGGGAATCCTGCCTCTGACACTGCTCTTGGTAGCTTGGGCAAGCCGTTTAAGCTCCCTATGCCTCAATTTGCTCATATGTAAAGGAGACCTACAGTAACTGTTTCCTAGGGTTACTGTGAGGCTCAGATGAGATTCACTAATTTATTCAACAGGTTTTTTATTAGGCACCTACTAAGTACCTGGTACTGTGCAAGGTGCTAGGGTCAAAAAACCAAAATTCCAAACTGTTTCTACCATTAAGGGCTTACATCTATTGAGGAAATCACTATGTAATATTGTGAACATTAATATAAGGAGACAGAAAATACATAAGTGCTTTGCAAACTTAAAAAGCTACAAAATGTCATTATTATTATTGAGAATGTCATCTATCATCTTTAAGTGATGTTATAAATGGCTTACATTCAGGTGGCACTTAGAGTTTGCAAATACTTAATGTATTTATTACACCCTGGACTTTCATTAGCACTCTACCTATGGTTTAATTTATTTTAGTTGTTTTTCAGTCAGGCCCAACCCTTCATGCTCCCCTTTGGGGTTTTTTTGGCAAAGTTACTGGAGTGATTTGCTATTTTCTTCTCCAGCTCATTTTAGAAATGAGGAAAATGAGACAAAGAGTTAAGTGACATGCTCAGGGTCACACAGCTTCTGGTTTGCCATTTCTTTCTCCAGCTAATTTTAGATATAAGGAAACTGAGGCAAGTAGGGTAAGTGACTTGCCCAGGGTTATACAGCAAGTAAGTGTCTGGGACCAGATTTGAACCCACTCTAGGCCCAGTGCTCTATCCATTGTGCCATCTGGTTGCCCCAATTGATTTAAACCATTGATAAAAACAGGGTTCAAAAATTGACTTCATAAGCACAATATGAGGGAGAGTGGCAGAAAAGCAGTGGGCTCTGTTCAACACCCAGGGAGTTGAGTGGGTTGTAAACTCAGTATGAATCAATAGTATGATATGGCAACTAAGGAAACTAGTGTAGCCCTGATTTGCATTAAGAAAGGCATAGTCTCCAGGACCAGGGAATCCTGCTCTAGGAGGTACTGGTCAAACCATATCTGGAATACTATGTTCATTTCTCAGCACCGCAGTTTAGGGAAGACTATGATAAACTGCAAAACATCTGGATGAGGCAAGTCTGGAATCAACAGGATGAAAAGTCTTGAGTTTTAGTCATAGGATGCTCTTTGAGGAGACTGGGAATGTCTAGCGTAGCTTTGGGTGGAAAATTTGGTACATGATAATCTTGTTTAAATATTTGAAGGACTGTTATGTGTCTGTTTGGCCTGAGAGGGTGGAACTAGAAACCATTCTCTCTCTTGCCTCATCTGGGTCATCTCCAGTCATCCTGATGGATATTTGGTCACTGGACTCAGATGGCTCTGGACAAGAAGTGAGACTGGTGACCTGCACAGCCCTCCCTCACTCAAAACAAAGTCAAGTGCAAGTCATGTCATCATTTCTCTGATGGCATGGTCTTCTTTGGCAACGAAGGATAAACACACACAAAGTAACTGGCAGTTCCTGTTTCTACCTTCTTAACATATCTTGCATATATTGTCTTCTCTTCTCTGGTACTGCTCCCATCCTGATTCAGGCCCTCATCACTCTCTCTTGGACTGCAGGATTTGCAACTGTCTGCTGGTTGATCTCCTTGCCACAAGTCTCTTCTCAGTCCAAGCCATCCTTCTATAAAATTGATCTTCCAGAAGTTCAGGACTGATCATGACACTCCCTTTCATATTCAGTAAATCTCAATAACTCTTGATTACCTCCAAGATCAAATATAAAATCTTCTCTTTGCCTTCCAACACCCTTCATAACCAGGTCCTTTCCTACCTTTCTGGTCTTCTTGGAGCTTATTCTGCAATCCAGTGGTTCTGGCTTTCTTTCTGGCAATCCCTCCCACCTGGAACACTCTCCCTGCTCCTCTTTATCTCCTAGCTTCCTTGGATTCCTTTCCACTAAGGTGCCATCTTCCACCAGGAACCTTTCTCTGTGCTCTTTCACTTTAGTGCTTTCCCTCTGTTAATTATGTCTTCTTTATCCTGTATACTTCTAGTTTGTGTGTGGTCGTTTGTATTCTGTCTCCTCCAATAAATTGAGCCCCTTGTGAGCAGGGATCTTTTTTGTTGCCTTTTTTAATACCCCCAGTACTTAACATAGTACTTGGCACACAGTAGGCACTTAATAAGAGCTAGGCTACTGAGAAATTGGTGGAAGGTGAAAAGAATTCAGGGGCAGCTAGATGGCTCTGTGGATAGAGTGCTGAGCCTGGAGTCAGAAAGACCCATCTTGCTGAGTTCAAATTCAGCCTCAGATATTTACTAACTGTGTGACCTTTGGTAAGTCATCTCACCCTCTTTCCCTTGGTTTCTTCATCTGTAAAATGAGCAAGAGAAGGAAATGACAAACCATTCCAGTATGTTTGCCAAGAAAATCTCAGATGGAAGGAAGAGGTCATGAAGAGTCTGACACTACTAAAAAATGAAAAATTACAAAAAGAATCCAAATATAAGCTTATTACAAGGAAAAACTTTTGAACACTTAGAGCTACCTCAAATTAGAATGGGCTGCTGAAGGAGGCAGGGGGTTCCTCCTTATTGGAGGTCTTCAAGCAAAGGCATATAGCCCACATTTTAGAAAAGGTGTAAGAAGAATTCTTTTGCCAAGTACATGTTAATATATATGACCAATGAGGTGCCTCTGAGCTCTGAAACTGTGATTCTGTGTGAGTATTTTTGTTCTGTTGTGGGATTTGGTGTTATGTCTCTGGCTTTTTACCAAATCCTATATCAGAACTGATGGGTGAGAGTTCATATGGTCCTTTGCACAGTGTTGGTCAAGAACTCAGGTTCAAGCCTCATCTTTGGTATGTACTAGCTATGTGTTTGTGGGTAAGTCTCCTCCCCTCCCAGCATCCAAGACAGCTTTCCAAGGCTTTAAGATGACTTGTCTGCTTTGCCTTGGCTGAAGGAGTTTCCACTCTAGAAAGTCCCCAGATCGCTGCATTTTGGTTGGATCCCAAATGGTGAAATAGATGACTTCTTAAGACCAGATATCATACTCTTTCAGTTATAGGACACTAGAATTCAAGGACTCATGCAGAGTCTAGACCAACCCCCTAATAAGGAAGAAGAGTAAGCTAAGGCCTAGAAGATTTATGACTTTCTCAAAGTCACGAAGATGGAGGTAGAAATGACACCAGAAACCCAAGTCTTACATCTTGTATGTGTTAAAACATTCTTCCTAAATGGGCAAAATAACCCCAACTGCACAAAAAAGAAAAGAATAATTCTTTATCAAGCAAGCTTATTAAGTGTTGATAGGACTTACCAGAAATCTAAAGGAAAATAATAAAACCTAATAATTTTGGGGGGGAGTTATTTTGTATATATAATTAGCCTTTCTTAATTTGCCCTAATTGGGGAAATAATTGCCCACATGTCTATAATACTTGCATATTTAGAAAGCACTTCCCTTACAACAATTCCACTAGGTAGATACTATAAGATAATGCAAACATTATTATACCCATTTTATAGATGGAGCAGCTAAGGCTTAGAGAAATTAAGTGCATGATAATGAGTAAATCCTAGAGCAGGAATTTGAACCCATGTCTCCTGAATCCTGTTAATTAGTGAAAAGTTTCAATGTTGTCTCAATATCGTGAGAAATAGTTTTTCTACTGTCAGATAAATGAAATCATTTGAACTAGATTCTGGTAAAGTATTTGCAAGTTCTGATCTTGGCCTGACACGTGTGATTCCTTTACGGTTAAAATTATCATCCATTAGCATGTAGTGGGCTAAAAGCTTAGATTACAATTTTTTCTCATAAGTAGGGCGAACATGCCCCCTTTAATCATATTTACATCATTTACTTAGGATATTTTATAGAGTCAAGGTAAATTTCAGTTCAGCCTGGATTGAATTATCGTAAGATTTTTAATGAGGAACACGTGAATTAATGTTAACTCCTAAAGATTAATGAAAATTTCAAATGCATTAATTAAGCTAAATGAAATCCACAAATAACCTACCTTAAGGCACTTTACTGCCTTTATCTGTAAAATGGGGATGATTGTAACAGCTTTCCTGGTTACTTCAAAGGGTTGTTGTAAGAATCAAATCAGATGATATACAGGAAATTCCTCTGATTATATCCACATTTTTATTTTCTAAGTCTTTGCTCTTCAACAAGCTTAAATTCTGGTCTAGTCTGGAGGTATGAGTGATTGAAATTTCCTCTATCAGGTGAGATGGACAGCTGCCATGTTATGTAGAGTCTTAGAGAGCACAAAGCACAGAGAGGTTAAGTAGCTTGTCCAGGGTTACACAGCCATACATGTCAGAGGTGAAATCTGAGTTTTCATGATTCTATTATTTAATTATTCAGTATGACTCTATGGCATGGATCATAGCAGACCACTACTTTCATGGGGTTTTCTTGGCAAAGTTACTGGGGTGGTTTGCTTTTTCCTTCTCTAGTGGATTCAGGCAAATAGAGGCTAAATGACTTGCTCAGGGATGCACAACTTCTAAGTGTCTGAGGCCAAATTTGAACTCAGGTCTTTCTGCCTCCTGGTCTAGCGCTTTATCCACTGCATCATATAGGTGACTGAGGGCAATCTTTTATCCATTAATCTAGGTTGCCTCACTTCCACCATCACTA
Source organism: Notamacropus eugenii (assembly GCF_028372415.1). Taxonomy (NCBI): domain Eukaryota; kingdom Metazoa; phylum Chordata; class Mammalia; order Diprotodontia; family Macropodidae; genus Notamacropus; species Notamacropus eugenii. The sequence continues at coordinate 279,726,925 of NC_092874.1, forward strand.
CTACCTGTTGCCATTCCTATTACTACAGTTGTTAAGGCTCCTATGACAACTGCCACTATCACCACCACCTGTCACCATCATTATCATCTGCAACTGCTTCAGTTACTACTGCTGTCACAACCACCTGCTACTGTTACTACTGCTGCTGAAAAATGACTCCTTATAAATTACTCCTCACTCAAACATCCCTCTATGCTTTAGAAAAGCATGTATCCCACCCATGTTTAGCCATAGAATCAAAATTTTTCTCACAACATTTCCTTGGTAGTTGGTAGGCATTTCAGAAGAGAATAACTTGAATACTAGATAATTAGGAGCCAACCTTAGGAAAACTGATGATACTCTACAATATTTTTGCAACAATAATCATACTGTGAAAAATGTTTAGTTATTTGTGATTATAACAAATTTTGTTAAGTATCAGATCAAATCAACTTATTTTTACGATTTTGTTTTATTTTTCAAAAGAAAGTCCCAATCAAATTTATTTAAGTGAAATTTAACTGAATTCATTCTAAATAGATTTTTTCCCAGATGCCAATTGGTTTTGGATAATGAGGACCTCTGCTATATGAAAGGACTTTAAAAAATTCTGTAGAAATGTAAGACAATATTAACTATTCTCATTATATGTCAGAGCTGTTACATATTGTGTATTACCATGACCAAAACCCTTATCACCTAGTGGTCCCTTTCTGGTGATGAATTACTCTGTACTCAGCCAGGCTCATCCTTAGACAGCAAGCACACAATCTATCACTGCACTGTTGAACTTGCCAGATCTTGTGTGTCATTGGTTATCCTATTTGAGAGTCACTGTTATGCCATGATGAGGTAGATGACTAGAGGCAGTTTCTATAAAGTAAGCAGATTCCTGATTTGAATCTTCACTCCTTTTCTTGCCCTGTTCTTTGGTAGAGACATTCAAACCCACGAAATGGTCAAATTTTGTCATCAGTGAGAGAGACAGGAGAAACTCAGCCAAATCCACAAAAAGTAACCAGCCTCTGAAATGCATTATATTTTTTGATATCATTCCTGTCACTGAAATGAGTGACAACATTAAACAGCTCTCAAAGAGTTGTTTACTAGCTGAGGAGATGTTTATTGATACTGTTTCCTATCACAGAAATGAGTGATTTAGCATTAAACAGCTCCCAAAGAGTTGTTTATTAGCTGAGGTGGTTTCAGGATTCTTTTGACCTCATTCTTATGGCAATTGCTTTATAGTGTTTTGTAGGAAATGATGTGAGTCCCTGTGGATATCTTTTCCTTTATCTACTTCCCATTTTTTTTGGCATCAAGACCTTGTTTGAATGGAAGAGTTTGGAGCTATTATATGTGAAACACACTGTGCTTTCAACAACTCTAAACTGTTCTCTGATATAAAACCTCACCCAAAGAAAACAAACAAAAAACTCCAAATGAACCAGAACCATATTCCTTTTGTGATATTGTAGTAAGATGTTAAAACATGGAACATTACAATTATCAGAGAATCAACATGGTTAGTGTCCCAGAGGGTAATACTAACTGAAAGTGGGCTTCAGTGTTTTACTAAACAGGTTTCACAGATTAGCAAATCATACAAAAGATATAGTATCAGGAAAATGTATGATCAGGAAGGAGATGGGACAGTCTTGTAGTGAGATTGGGGGATGAAAGATAGACAGCACATGTACTGTACTGGTACCCACAGGATGTCAAAGAAAATTTGAAGGAGAGACTCTGGCACATTTGGTGGATGCTTTATGGATGATTTCTGTAAAGAATTGTTCGAGAATATCAGAAGGCCAAAGGGTATTGAATAGGTTGTTAGTTGGTGGGAGATCTGGTATCAGTGAGATTACTGCTGTATTAAAGCAACAAAGGTTGTGAGAATGAATACCTTAGACCTTTATCATCCTTGTACATGTATTTTGTGTCTCTTTCAGTACTACAGTGATCTGTGACTTTATATACTCCTTCTTCTGATGCAGACCTACTTGGCTTGCCCCCAGCCTCTCAATACCATGCCATTGTAAATGGTTTGTGGAGTTGCTGTGGCCAAAACCAAAGCAATACTTGCCACTGGTGGCCTCTCCTTATGGTGGTAGACTTGTGCTCTGATAAGAGACATGGAGTATGGTACTGGGTCCATAATGAAAATCTTTTCAGCTTTTGTTTCACTAGACCAGCTTTTGAGAACTCAAATAATCTCCATGTTTTGATGAGCTATTGGAGTTGGACTTTAGTCAGTCAATAAGTCAACCTAACAGTTCATAAGCATTTATTAAGTATCTCCTGTGTGCCAAGGATTGTACTGGGTTCTGGAGATACAAAGACAAAAAGTGAGACAGTCTTTGGCCTTGAGGAGCTTTGGGGGAAATGACATATACACATAGGTTGTTGTTCAGTTGTTGTCAATCATGTCTGCCTCTTGACCCTGTTTGGGAATTTTCTTGGCAAAGTGGTTTGCCATTTCCTTCCCCAGCTCATTTGACAGATGAGGAAACAGAGGCAGAGTTCAGTGACTTGCCCAGGTCACATGGGTAATAATTACCTGAAGACCTATTTGCGCTCAGGATGATGAGTCTTCTTGACTCTCGGCCCATCACTCTATCTATTCTGCCACCTAGCTACCCCTTATATACACATATAAGGAGATAAAGATAGATGTTAGATAATTTGGGGGAAAGGGAGGAGAGACACCAGTGGCTGAAGGGTGCAGGAAATGCCTTCAAATACAAGTTGGTATTTGAATTAAATTTTGAAGGAGGGTAGGGCTTCTAAGAGAAAGTGGTAAGGCATGCATTCTAGACATGGTGGTCCGGTCTTTGGAAAGGTATAGAGACGGTAGTTAGAATGTCATGGGTGCTTGACTAGTAGAGAGGCTAATAGAGATAGATACCATCAAAGTGCATGCCTTGCCTAACAAATCCCAATATTTAGAATTAGTCTGGTTGATAAATTTTTTTGTGTATTCATAGCTTATAAAGGCTATTTTTCTCCCCAAAAACATTTTTCTCTTATGCCACTAAAAATAGATGCCTAGCGATTGGTATCTCAGCAGTCTTTAAGGGTAGCTTATGGTGCATTCCATCAAGATGATGATGGTGTTGGTTATCATCTAGGTTCTAGAGATGTCAGTAATAGTAATGATAGTGAAACATCCTGTATACAATTTTGTCTTATTTGATTGTAATCATTTAAAGACTCTCGAAGTTGTTTTTCTCTACATCTCAAACGATAAAATCACCCACAGAATGTTATTTGTCTTTCTGTATTTTGATACTATATTTTGCAAGATTCCTGTAGGAGATTGTTATTTTTCTCTTTTCTTTGGAAATCAAGCGAATGGGAAGTGAAAAGATTTCTAAAGCAAAGAATGACCATTACAAGACTTGATCTCACAAATTACTTCCCTAACGACCATTTATTTGTTGCTAAAATTGTCTACACGTCTGATGATAATTCTTCAAGACAGCAGTAGGCTATGACATGCCTTCCCACTGGTTGATATAAATCTCCACTGATAGGGATTGAGTTCAGCTACAGTGAACTTAAATGCTAATGTTGAAAACATAAGGTAGCCTGCTGTTTCTTTCATACCAGAAAGTTTTAACTTCTACAGACTTCTGTGTTCCCCCTCCCACCTCGGTTTAGATCGAATTAATACCACTCCATTCCTGCCGGAAAGATAAAATGTGCAGGTTTGATTTACATAACTCAACATGAAAAGGGGAAAAAAAGAATCCATCACAAGCATGAGTGCCCCTCTCTTGTCAGTGAATAATATTCCCCAACAGCTAACAGGGAATGGAAATGGGAAATAGAAGTTAGCAGCAGAGAGATGAGTATTTATTAAGCCTGGACTGTGTGCCTCGTACCAGGCTAAGCACTGTACTTTGATACAATTATGGATCTCATTGACATGGTGGTATTGGAGCTGCTGAATGCATACATTTTCTTTTCTTTTTTTGTCCTTTCTCCTGATTTAGTATTGGTTTTAACTTTTGCCCTAACCAATGACCTGGTTAGCTAATTCTGAGATGGCTCCTACCTTCTTTCACCTACACCATTCACAAGTCATCCATGAAATACTGGTCCACTTTCTCCCATAAATTCTCCATGTCTCATTCCATTGTGATGCAGGCTTTCCTCTGGTTCTCTTAATATTTTGATGGTACCACTCTGATGACCGTCTATCTGTTTTCCCCACATGACCAATCCAACCCCTTTTTCTTGTCCTATAAATCCTCATTATATGTAGGTAAAAAAAATAGATGTGAGGTAATTTGGGAGATGGGAGGAGAGGCACCAGTGACTGAGGGATGCAGGAAAGGACTTCAGATAGAAGTTAGCATCTGAATTAAGTTCTGAAGGAGAATAGGGCTTCTAAGAGAAAGAGGTGGGGCATGCATTCTAGGAATTCTTGTCTGGTCTTACCTGTGGGTCATCATTGGCAATATATGTTTTAGCCCCCTTATTTAAGTCTTTGGATTACCTGCAAAGCAGGGAACACGGGAAATAATGGCCATGATCCCTGCTTGAGATATTTGTGATTTAGTCAGGAATTTGAGATTTTGGGGCAGTATGCCTTAGTGGATAGGGAGCTGACCTCAGAGCTAGCAAGACCTGTGACTTATACTCAGTATATGATCCTGGGCAAGACACTTACCCTGGCAGTACTCATTCAATTGCCCAGTGCCCCAAGCAATACTATAAGAGTAATATTCAATTGTCTGGTGCCCCACTCAATGTTCTAAGGCTAATTTGCAGAGCAGTTGGTAGAGGTAGTTTTGTCCTCTGGGAGTTCCCAGATCCAGCCCTTATTCTATGAATCTTACATACATTTGAACAAATAGAGGCAACATGCTGTAGTAGATAGATTGCTGGATTTTTCTAAGAAGAAGACCAATTCAACCTCCCACATGCCCCCTTTGAAACATTTCTCTGAACTCATACCCTATATATTAGGGCACAGTAGAAAGAATGCTAAGTTTGGAACATTCTGTGATACCAACTCTGTCATTTGCCACTTGTGTAATTTTGGCTGTCACTGAGTTTCTATTGGTCTCAGTTTCTTTCTCTGGAAATCTAGAAGGTTGGGTCAGATGGGCTCTAAGAAGCCTACTGGGTTTATGTCTACAGTAAGTCTACTCTAATCCTTTAATTATCTCAGTTGCCATACCTTCTTAAATGCTTGATCATTTTTCATCATCTCCATTGAACTGCAATGCATTATGGTCAACAGTCTGTTTATGGATGACTTACCAGTTTTTTTTATTATTCACATACATTTACCAATTCATTGTTCATTTTTTTTTAAGTGCCTGTTTTGTATTTCAGCTACCTGTCTCCTAGAAGGCATTTTGAATGAATTAGAGACACTTGGAATAATGACTTCAGATTATTATATCAACACAGTTTGATGCCTTTAGATAGTTGAGGTTGAAATGTATGACCAATGGTGAAATCAGAAGCTAGAAAACACCTCCAGGCATAATGGTACATGATAATTAGTTGCTTCAACTTCTGGTTTTCAGTCAACTAATCAATCAACTTTAATTTGTTCCCTAAAATATAGAATGGGTAAGGGTGGTATGATAGCATGGATTTATTATTTATGGCTAGTAGTCCATTTTGGATCACATTTAGGAAGTTGTACAGTGCTTCCAACAATGCTAAAGTACTCTATGCCACATAAGCCCATTTCTTTAATGCCAATATTCCTTTGGCAATGTTCTATGGTTGCAGTTCATGGAGTGTCATGATTTCAGAAATATTAAAATGACCCTTAGCCAGATCATCAGCAGAAAGATGCATTGTGAATATATTGTCAATGATGAAAAATGGTGTTAAATGTATGATTGATGATGAAGTCAGTATGAGATAAAGGGTTGCAATTCTTTGTGTTATATTGATATCTCATCAATGTGAACCCTCCCATTACTAGGGCACACTTGGTGGTAATCAGTTTCTATTTGCAATTTTCCTTTCTAAAATACCTCAAAATCATCTAAGGCATCCTGGTAACCTTTCAGAATCCCCAAACAACTCACTAAGACTAATACTTGCAGAACAGGTATCATGGTAGAGGTCAAAGGTTGTACTTCTCCTATCATCACCAATGAAAATAAGTCATAAGAATATTGATAGATCTGTTCCATTTTATTTCTATGTATTGTCCTTCCAGTTTGCATCCTCAAATGCTCTTAGAATGACTTGACCTCGTAAGCCCTCTTTTGGCTTGTTTTCTTCTCAACTGCTTTTTGCTGTTTTGTGAGGCATCATTCCCTGCTTGAAGATGTCCATCATCCATCTGTTAATATTTTTTGAAATTTTATTTATTTTTTTGTTGGATTATTTTAAATTCAGTTTTGTTTTATTTTACTTCCAGATTTTTCTCCCTGCCCCATCCATTGAGATGGCAAAAAATACAAAATCCATTACAAATATGAAATCATGTAAAAGAAGTTCCCACATTATCCATGTTCCAGAGGGGAAGAAAAGGAAAAGAAAGAGAAAAGAAAACAGACATGCTATTTACTCTGCCCTCTAGGTCCATCAGTTCTGTATCTGGAGGTGGAAAACATTTTTTGTCATGAGTCCTTTGGAATTTTGGTGGGTCATTGTGTTGATCAAAATGACTAAGTCTTTCACTGTTGATTACTGTTGTAACTTTGCTGTTGCCATGTAAATTGTTCTCTTGGTTCTGCTTATTTCACTTTGCATCAGTTCATAAAAATCTTCCCAGGTTTTCCTGAAACTTTCTCTTCATAATTTCTTATACCACAGTAGCATCCCATCGTATTCATATAGCATAACTTGTTCAACCATTCTTCAGTTGATGGGTGAACTTTCAGTTTTCTATTCTTTGTTACCACAAAAAGAGCTACTATAGATATGTTTGTCTATATGGGTCTTTTTGTTCTCTTTCACTGGATCAAAAGATACCCACAGTTTAATAGCTTTTGGGGCACACGTCCAAATTACCTTACAGAATGGTTTGACTGGTTCACAGTTCCACCAACCATGCATTGGTGTAACTCATCTGTTAATATTTTGTAAATGAACTTATATTCCATGCTGTTACCCTTGCCTGCCATGTCTCTCTTATTGTGTTAGATTAGAGGTATCAAACTACTGGCGACTGCAGCACTCTGGAGTGTAGCCTGAACCAGATTAAAATGTAATTGGGAAAATATTTAATAAAATAAATAAAAATATAGTACTACATAGATAATGTTAATTTGTAGTTTTCTACATCAATATGTTGTAGGTTTGACACCACTGGTCTAGATCAGAGTGTGGAGGATTAGCTAGCTGGGATGGTTTCTGAATTTTTTTGACCTCCTTACTATTTTGCATGAGTTAAATTTCTCTCATGGTCATCTCTGAAGCGGAAAGAGCACTGTCCCTTTTGCCAGAGCACTTGGGTTTCAGTTTTGGTTCTGACAAATTTCTGCTTTTGTGGCCTTGGGCAAGAAGTTTCCCCTCTCTGGCCTTGGTTTCCTCATCTGTAAAATGAGGGCTTTGGACTGGCTAGCCTCTGAGGTCCCTCCCAGCTATAGAGTCTGTCACTCTGTCATCCTAAAAGTAGGACTTTGGTAGAGGCCCCCTTGAGATATTAAAGGATCAAAAGAAATGTCTTCAGGGTGGACACTGGATCCTTTGGGGAATATTGATGGAGGAACAAGGAATAAAATTCACACATGACAGGAAGTCATGGGAGAGGTTATCCATGTAGAAGAAACTCCAGATCAGCCAAGTTACCAGGCAGTTACCTTTTAGCTCCTTCTTTCCCTGGCACAAAACACCCTCTCCAGTCTGCTTTCTCCAGCCCTCACCTTTTCATCCTGCCCTTATGTTACTGCCCTTCATACACTGCTTATGTTGACAAATATGCCCTCTGATTTTATCTTCCTGTCTTCTCTCTTTATGCCTCTGTAATCAGCTTCATGTAAGCTGTCTGCTGCATCCGGACTGGGCACCCTCTTCATTTCTGCCCATTGAAATTCTTCTCTTTCCTTTCAGGATTCAAGCATCTGCTGTCTCCTCCAGGAAGCTCTCATGCTTAGCACCTGGTCCATTGCCTCACACACAGTAGGTACTTGATTGATGCTTGTTGATTTTTTGTTAATGGTAGTGGCTTCATGACTGTATTATTGATTCTTCTGGGATAATAATTAATGATAATAATGATAATAATTACAGCCAACACTTACATAATGACTACTGTATAACAGGCAGCATTACCAATATAATCTCATTTTGTCCTCATAATACTCCTGGGAGGTAGGTGCTATTATTATCCTCATTTTACCTATGAGGAAACTGAGGCAGACAGAAGTTAAAGTGACTGACTTAGGGTCACCCAGCTAGTAAGTATCTGAGATTGGATTTGAACTCAGGTCTTCCTGCCTCCAGGCCCAGAGCTCTATCTACTGTGCCACCTAGCAGCTGCAGCATAGTGTGATGGAAAAAGTCATGGATTTGTAGACACAGGTCCAGGATTCAAATTTTGGCCCTGCCCCTTCTTACGTGTATGTTTCATGGCAGGTCACATGTCTCTGGACTTGAGCTTTCTTGCATGTATAATGATAGGGTTAAGGTAAATGATAGCCAATGTACCTTCTGGTTCCAAAGTCTGATTACAAATTTTTTGGGGAAAGGATATAATGAAGGTAAATTTGGAACGACTATGTAAGTGTCAGTGGAGAGAGTGCCTGGACTCCAGAAGATCTAAGCTTGATATTTGCTACCTTTGTGACTCTGTCCATAACTTAATCTCGGTCTGCCTCAATTTCCTCAATAGTGAAATGTGATTAATAATAGCATCTACTTTCCAGGATTGTTTTGATGATCAAAGGAGTTGATATTTGTAAAATACTTAGCACAATGACTGGTATACAGTAGGCACTTAATGAATGTTCATTTCTTTTCTCCCTTCTTGATCTTATGATTTCAAACATGTAAGAAATTCTTGCTGAGGGATCTCCCTCCACTGATGTGTATCATCAACAAGTCTGCTATTTAGAGTCTTACAAAGCTCTCTGGAGCCCAGAGAGGTTCAGTGACTTCCCCAGGGTCCCACAGCCAGTATGGATAAGAAGTAGAATTTGAACCCAGGTTTCGCTGACTTTAAAGCCAGTTGCCCATAATTCTCCCATGGCTACTGGTTGCAATGTGTATTAATTTTTAAATATGATCATATTAATTATCATTGGAAATAATTAAGTGCTTAAAGGATTGGCAGCTTGGGCAAGAGTTCTTTATCTTTTAGACCCTACAGAGGGGAAAAATGAAAAGAAACATGCTAGTTACCAACTCATAGAAAAAAGCTGTTTCATAAGATATATAAGAATAGGGTATAGAAATCTATCTTACCCTATAGGAAAATAGAAGGGAAGAGAACAAGGGCAGGGTAGTGATAGAAGGGAGGGAAGATTGGAGGAAAGGGCAATCAGAATACATGCTTTTCTGGGGTGGGGGGAGGGGATAGATGGGGAGAAAATTTGAAATTCAAAATTTTGTGGAAGTGAATGTTGAAAACTGAAAATAAATAAATTTATATGAAAAACAGCTATTTCATTCAAGTTTCAAAAGGCAGATGGTCAAGACACATTAGAAGCCAGTTCTTGGTTTTTTCCATCCTGGTTTGGTGGGTTGTTAATTATTAATGTTTTTCACACTTTCTTTCCCATCCCATGGTTAAGTATTTCCAAACAAGATTATAAATTCTGATGAAACTGTTTTTACCTCTAGAAGACCCTGGGAGTCTTTGAGGGACTAAAGAAACCTTTGTGCATTACAGGTATCAAGACTGGTTATAATACAGACAGGATAAGAATTTGGAGTTGTTGGTTATTCATTAGAAAATGGCAAAGAGACCAGGTCTTGGGGCTTTGTTCTTTTCTCTTTCCTCTTCATAGAATGAGGAATCCTTTCTTCAAAAGAATCTTCTCTTCCTATTCTTTTGCTACAACCATCCCTCATCAATAACTTCCTTTAATGTCAAGTCCTGTTGCTTTTGCCCCCCGCTTTGTTCCATCCTTTCCCTTCCCACTACTACCAGCCTATTTTGGGACCTTATTATCGCTTCCCTGAACTCATTTATCTGTATATCCCCTATGATGCCTTTCATGTAGTAGACGTTCTGAATGAATGAATCCGTATCAGCTTCAGATTCAGGACTTGGGCTGTGTACCTAAAGGAACCTGTCTCTTCATATATTGAGATATTTCAACATGTTGACTCCAATCACTTAAAACTCTTCAACTGTTTAAAAATTTTTCATATTATTCCCTCTTGTTCACACCCTGATTTTAGTTCTCTTTTTGCCTAGGCTTTCAATCTTGAAGTCATCTTTGATTCTTTAATCTCTCTCATCTCCCATATCTAATCAGTTGTCAAGTCTTAGGAATTCCTTTGAGCTCCTTAAGAGCTGGGACTATCTGGCTTGTTCCATTCCTGTCCTCATTGATTAACATATATAGTAAGTGCTTAGCATATAGTAAGCTTTATAATAAGTGCATTTTCTTTCATTCATTCTTTCCTTCCTTCGTTCATCCATTCCATTCTTGTGAGCTCTTTGAGAATTGGGACTACTCAACTTGTTCTATTTATGTAAGTGCTTTGCATAGTCGCTGACATACAGTAGGCTTTTAATAAATGTATTTACATTCTTTTATTAATTCATTCATTCATCCATCCATCATTTCTGTTCTTGTGAGTCATTTGGGAGTTGGGACTACCCAACTTGTTCTATTTATGTCCTCAGTGCTTCACAAGGTGCTTGTCATATGGTAAACCTTAAATAAATGCATTTTAATTCATTCATTCATATGGACTCCTTGAAGACAAAACCTATTTTTCCTTTTGTCTTTGTATGCCTAGCACCTAGAACAGGGCCTCACCCACAGTAAATGTGTATTGAATGTATAAATGTTAAATGAGCTGAAGCAGAATACTGGGATATGAGGTCCAAGCATGGGTTCCTCTATGAACAATCAATAAGTATTTGTTTACTCTTTGAATGATTTGGTTAATGCTTTTGGCCTCTTTCTATCAATAATTTGGAAGTGGACCAATATATATATATAAGAATGAGTTCTTAAAAAATGTGTATATGCAGTAGCCAGAATTAACGTTACTTGAATTTCAGAATTGGAAGGAACCTTAGTGGCCATTTATTACCTGAAAAAGAACAATCTTTACAGTATTTCTGATAACTGGTCATTTAGCCTTTGGTACATAGTAAGTATATAATCCATGTTTGTTGATTGACTGACTGTTGACCTTCCATAAAGACCTCAAGTGATGAGGATACATCTCTTCTTGGAAGGGGCTGTTTGGAGCCATTCAGAATTATGTTTGTGTTTGGTTATTTGGAAAAAAAAAAAGAGGAATTCTCCTAAGATCTCTGGATTGGGCGTTACAAGAGTCAGCTCTATTCTTTACTAACTGTGTGATTTTAAGTCATTTAACTTTCCTGAGCCTTGATTTCCTTATCTGTAAAGTGAGAGTTAGACTCTCTCAGAAATTCTTACCCTGGGCGCTGAGAACTAGTATTTTTTTAAAAAAAGTTTTGATAGCTGTATTTCAGTATAATTGGTTTCCACTATAACCTTGTGTATTATATTTTATTCATTTAAATATTATTATGAGAAGGAATCTATAGGCTTTAATATTTTTCCGAAAGGGTCCATAAAACAAAAAAAATTAATAACCTTTGGATTAGGTATCTTTTGAAAGATTCCTTTCAGCTGTAAGTCCTATGGTTTCTTTTGTCTTGTTCCCCAGTTAATCCATAGGGCTATTAGATTAATCTTTCTAAAGCACAGTTCTGATCTGGTTACTCTTTTGCTCAGAAACCTTCAATAGCTCCCCATTTTCTGTTGAATCAACTTCCCTCTTTTTTTTTTCCAAACATGACATTCCAATATATATGTGAACTTTCATATTAGAATCTGAGTTGTTGGCGAGCAGTACATAGAACTTTTTCAAGTTAATGAGTAGGCCATGCTCTTCATTAAATCAATCAATTAATTTTCTTTTATGATTCCTTTATATGAAACTGTTTTTACCTCTAGAAGATCCTGGGAGTCTTTGAGGGACTAAAGAAACCTTTGTGCATTGCAAGTATCAAGACTGGGTATAATGCCAAATGGGACTATTTGCCTTCCCCCCCAAAACCCTCTTCCTTTCCTAGCTTTGAGTCATTGTTTATGACCTGGTCCCAATTAAAGTCCAACTCATCCATCCAGACCTTCATTAAATACAACTTCCATGAAGTCTTTCCTAGTATCTGCCCAACTAAGAGTGACTTCTTCCTCTTCTTGACCCTCACAAAGTCCTCTGCTCATCCCTTTCTTAGGAACCTTTCCATATTCTGTCTTGTATTCTCATTATTTGTCAGCATAGTACCATGGTGTTTTGGAAAGGGTGCTCTCTTTGGAATCAGGGGACCTAGGTTTAAATCCTTCTAACACCTCTTACTCTCTGAGTGACCTATGATAAATTATTTAACTTCTCTGGCTCTGAATATTCTCATTTATAGAAAGGGGGGGGTCTGTACTGTATGAGGGGGTCTTAAACTTTTTTGTCCCATAGATCCTTTTAGTGGTTTGATGAAACCTATAGGCCCCTTTTCAAAATGATGTTTTTGTAGAATTGAAGGAAATGCTAAAATTCAGTTAGAAGTTAGTGAAAAGAAAGATATAATTTTTTTTCCTCATCATTATTCATAGTATTCCTAAAGTCTATTCATGTATGAATTGGAGATCCATGGATCCAGGATAAGAACACTTCAACTCTGGAGTTCCTTTTAGCTCTAAATCTGTGATCCTCTCTATGGTATTTGGCTTTATGTTGTCTTCTTAACTGAACTGGAATTTCATTGAGGGCAAGGATGGTGTTCTTTACATGTCTGTGTTCGCCATATTACCAAGCATAACACATTACACATAGTAGGTCTTCTTTTCTTAATTGGAAATTCATTGAGGGTAGGGATGGTGTCCTACACATGCCTATATTCACCTTATCACAAAGTATAACAAATTGTACCTAGTAGATCTTCTTTATTAAGCTGGAGGATGGGGATGGTTTCCTGTATATGCCTATATTCTCTGTATTACCAAGAACAATATGTTGCACATAATTAGTTCTGTGTCCTGAATAAATAAATGAATGAATATAGAAATAAAGAAATTGGGAGGCAGTATAGTACTGTGTAATTAGGCATTATGTCTAGAGTCTGAGGACTTGAGTTTAAACCCTGGCTGTATCATATACTGGGCAGCTATATAGTATGGTGGATAGAGTGTTGGACCTGGAGCCAGGAAATCCTGAGTTCAAATCCAGCCTCAGACACTTACCAGCTATATGACCCTGGGCAAGTCACTTAAACCTGTTTGCCTTAGTTCCCTCATATGTCAAATGAGCTGGAGAAGGAAATGGCAAACTACTCTAGAATCTTGGCCAAGAAAACCTCGAAAAGGGGTCATGAGGAGTTGGACATGATGGAAATGAATAAACAGAACAGCATTTACTACCTCGGTGACCTTGGGTAAGTTGACATATTTCTCTAGGCCTAAATTTCTTCATTTGTGAAAAATGAGAGGGTTGGACACATGGTCTCTGAGGGAGCTTCCAACTGTAAGGTTATCACAGTTCTGCCCTTCAATCAGCTTTTCATGTCCTCTAGACATATTCTAAGAATTCCAGACACATGGCACTTCATTTGATCACTCAGCTGCTGCAGTGTAGACTAAACCATAAAGACTCTTCTACCTCAATGGGCATCTTTCTGGCTTAAGTCTCCAAAACATCCCCAGTGGGCTCCCAACCCCTCAGTCTTTACTTACTCAAGATACTTTCAAGAGAAAAAAAAACATCCAGAGAGCAGAGATTAAAATATGAATCCTGCCACTAGCAAAAACAAAAGCTCCCCTCCCACCCCCAATATTTCCAATAAAAATGGCCCTTCTTGGGAGATATAATTTTCTCTGTTCCCAATGTTTCTTTTAAATTGCCCAATCAATCAAGGGGTGGGGGGGTGAGCACCACCTGTGGCAAGGCATTTTAAGGAGACAAGACATTTGATTGCTATGTTCAGATTTATAGGGATTGAGATGACCCTGAAGATTAAACTGAAGGCAACCACGAAGAAGAAGCTGAAACAGGGAGAAATTGATTTTTTTTTTTTTTTAGAAGTTGAGGACATATGGGTATAGAAAAGCTTAAGTGATGAAGCCGGGTCACAAGCTGTTTTTGTCTCATGCTCAAATCAAGATGGTGGTGTGTGTGTGTGTGTGTATGTGTATGAGTGTGTGTGTGCATGTATGTGTGTGTATGTGTGTGAGTGTGTGTGCATGTGTGTGTGTGCATGTGTGTGTCTGTATGTATGTGTGTATGCGTATGTGTGCATGTGCGTGTATGTGTGTGTGTGTGTGTGTGTGTGTGTGTGTAGTGAACACTTCTGGGGGGGGGACAATGTCTTTAATCGAGAGAGGGGTATTCCCTGCTGACCTTCCCAGTCCTCACAAGAGTGATGATATCACGAGACTGGAGTTTTAAAATCACATTTAGTGAACACCAAATCACAGCTGCAGATGGGCTTTAGGTTTGATCCTCCCGATGAAACTGAATTAAGACAGGCCCCAAGAACAGATAATGAAGAGTGACTAGGAGATGAAACTCTTTGGAGTTATTTTTCAAGCTGTGAGAGGTAAAATACGGTAGAGTGTGTGTGTGTGTGTGTATGTATGTGTGTGTATGTGTGTATGTGTATGTGTGTGTGTACATATACACATATTAAAAACATCTCCACTCGCATACACAATATACGGTTTTGTATTTATACTATCATTATATATGCACACATACACATGTGCAAACATATACACCCCTATATGTACACACCTTATAGAAACATATTTACATGAATGTGTATATGCATGCACAATGTATGCAATGCACCTACCCCTACATGTGTATATGCACATATTTACATGTACATGTCTACACACATTATATACACAAGGCATATATATTCACACCACATACACATATTTACACACATGTGCGTATGCATGTGTATATATATACACTATACACATATACCTATGTATACACACATCACACATACACACATTTACATGCATGTATACTGATACACACATTATATACACAAGGCACACATACTCATATCACACACATATTTACACATATGTGTATATGTGCATGTATGTGTATATGCATACCATATACACATGCATACATATATCACATATATGATATGCTTGCTTGCATGCTAGCTTACATACATACCTACACATGCACATGTTTGCACATGTGTGCATGCTTGCATTTCAGAAACATATTTACATAAGAATATATACACATACATGTATAAATTGCTGGATAAAACAAAAGGAATTTAATTAGTGAAGTTAAAAACTTTTTTTCTCTTAGAAATGCCTCAAAGACTCCCTAAAATGGATGCTTTTAAAAAGACCAAAGAGAAGTTTCTTGAAGGAACCCAGGGCTGCCTCTGATGAATTCCCTTCTTCCTTCTAGGTTACTGCTTCTCCTTGGCACTAGTTTTCTTGTTTTAAATGACCAATTCTGGTTCACTTTTGAATTATAGGATGACTTTAAGAAACACAAAACTAACTTTCAAAAGAAGTCTGCCTGTTTAAGTATATTCTACTTCACCATGTACTTGACAGTCCAGTACCAGCCAGCCTGCCCACAGTGAGTTTACCAGTTCACAGAGGAGACACGTCCATGGAGGTGTTTGAGGCAGGCACAGACTTAGGGCTGGTTGTAGGGGGAACATCATCATTGGCTCTTGCTTTTATTCATCAGAGGGAGGGGCTGAGCTGCTGGACTCCAAGTCTATGTAACATACAGCCTGTCTTATACCATTACATAATGACCTCTCTGGTCATGTGGAGATTATGGATCAGCTATGCTGGCAAGTCCTGGAGCAAGTATTACCATTGGCCCTTCTCCAAAAGGACTCTATATATGTCTATGGAAACCACTGGATAACAATGAATGACATGTAGTAAGGCATAGTAGATAAAGGTCTGACCTTAGAGTTAGGGCTCAAGTGTGACTTCTGCATACAACCTGGGTGACCATGGGCCACTCATTTAACTTCCCAGAACCCCTAAACTGTTGTAGAAGATGATGAACTATGCATGAGTTGCCTGTTTACATTGGTGGAAGGAGTCTCTATGCTGATAATGACTTGCATCAATAAAATCACAGTGCTTGGACATTACCAGGTCTCCTATTTGATGCTTCAGACAGGCTAGATAAACTCTAAGCATCTGCCCAATCACTTACCCAGGCAGACAAGTTAAGTGACTTGCTCAGGGTGATGCAGCTTTTGAGTATCTAAGACCAGATTCAAACTCAGTCCTTCCTGACTCCAGATTTAGTGCTCTGTCCATCATGAACACCTTCTAAGAACAAAGCATGGTATAAACAAAGGCACAGAAACCCAGCTGAACATGACACCTCCAGGGAACAGAAAGAACATGGCTCTAAATGCAACAGAACAGCTACCCCGACAAAACATTTGGGGCTGGGCTGGATGGCTTCTGTGTTCCCTTCCAACTCCAAAGGGCTGTGAATCTGTGAGCTTGTTTATCATGGTTTTGTCCTTGCTGGCGTGGCAAGAGAAAATGATGTACTCAGGGGACTTGTTAAATAATTTCCAGCTACTGTTCAATGATTTGCATGTATCAGATCTGGGTATTTTATTCTCCTGCTTTATCCTTCTTGTATGATTTCTCTCCCTGAATCTATCTGGCACATATGATCATAAAGTACTTGTTTAACTATAAAATATTCTATAAATATTTTAAATAGCAGTACAGCATAGTTCCCCCTTCTTCACCCCAATAGGGCAAAAATACAACCTCTCATTTCAGAGTGAATCCTTGCTGCTACCTAAATGGGCTAAGGAGACTAATATATGACCTTCAGGAGAGGAAATAAGAGATACTAGATTCAAAGGAATTCGATTAATGAATGCAGGAAGTTGTTGAATGATGGAGCTTCTCAGCTTGTTTAGCTACCAAATTGTTCTTTAGAAATTTAACTTTGAAAAAAATGATGGAGTAGAAGCAGTCACATAAAAATAGCTTCTAATAAATATGTAAGAGATATCAGAAGGCAAAGAAGATATATTTTGAAAGTACATTTTTTTCCAACCAATCAGCTTGGTTGAAACAAAGATCAAAGAGATATAAAAGAGAGATATATACTCTTTCATAATGTGTACTGGTGAATCAGGAAGAGTACCTCGAAAGAGAGTCTAGAATCTGGGATTCAAATCCCACTAACTGCCAACTGTATTTTCCTTGGACAAATTGGAACCTCAGTTTCTCTCTGTAATCAGAATAATAATAATATCATTCTCTTTTGCTGTCTTTGTGGGGATAGCATGAGGATGAGTGAAATGCCATTACATGGAGCTTAGTAGAGCTCCCTTGAGAAAATAGAGGCATCTAGGAAAAGTTCAGGCATATTTTTTTTGCTTTATTATTGTCAGGCAGATGAATCTGGTGTAATCTCCTTTAATGATATGAGCCTTGGTAATGGGTATTAGTTGAAACGGGGAGAAGAAACTCCTGGTGGAACTGTTAGAATTTCTAGAGACAGCTTTGTGAATTAATGCTAAAACCCAATGGATCCCCCCAGTTCTCTGAGATGTACCATGAAGATACATGAAATAATCCTGATTACTGACTTTCCTCTGATCTCCACATTTTCCACTTTGGCATTCACTTTCTTAACAATGCTGGATACCCCCTTCCCTCTGTTTTTCTCTTTATGTTTAATAAGTGTTTCTACCATGTTTCTACTATTATTAGTAAGTTTTATGGTGGTTGTTGTTTCATCATTGAACAGATCTTCCTTTTTTATAATAGAATTTCTTGGTTTGCTTTTATGACTTCATTCTGTTTCATGACAGTCTTTTAACGTATCCTTAAAGTCATTTGGATACTTGATCTCACTGACATGGGTAGTCCTTCTACTGGTATAGTTAGCAACCCATCCGTATTTTCAGAGAAATTGTAGTGTAGCTGGGACACTAGACTTGGATTTAGAAAGATTCAGGTTCCAATCCTTCCTCAAAAGACACTTTCTTGGTGTGTGACCATAGGGCAAGTTGATTAACTTCCCTGGGCCTCAGTTTCCTGATTTTTGTAAAATGAGGAGGTTGGATTCATTGACTTCTTACTGATTTTCAGAAATCTCAAGCTGGATTTCCAGTAGACATCTTAAACTCAATAAATTCAAAATAGAACACATTATTATCTTTCCTCCTAAACTCTATCTTCCTCTTACTTTCCTTATTACTGGTAGAGGGCAACACCATCCTTCCAGTCCCTGAGGCTCACCACCTAGGAGACATCTTGACTTCTTCACTATTTGTCTCCCCACCTTCCCCATATCCAAGCTGTTGCCAAGACCTGTCAGTATCTATCACCCTTGTACCATCTCTCAAATATGTCTGCTGGTCACCTCTGATACTGCTGGTCCCATGCTACAGGTCCTCATCACCTCATGTCTGTTACTGCAATAGCCTGCTATCTGGTCTGCCAGTCTCACATGTCTCCCCACTCCAGTCCATTCTACATTAAGCCACAAAAAGAGATTTTCCTAAAATGCTGGTCTGACTATGCCACTCATTCCCCCAAATTAACAGACTCCAGTGGTTTCTTATTGCCTCCAGGAGCAAATACAAAATGCTTTGTTTCACATTCAAAGACATTCAGAACCCAGCCTCCTTCTAATATTCCAGTCTTTTTATTTCTTACTTCCCAACATGTGTTCTTTGATCCAGTGATAGAGATCTCCTGGCTGGCCCATGAGCAAGACTCTCCAACTTTCAACTGGAAATTTCCTCTGGCTGTCCCCCATGTGTGGAGCACTCTCCCTTCCCTGCTCCAGCCACTGATCAGCCCGGTTTATTTTAAGTCCCAACTAAAATCCCATCTTCTACAGAAAATCTTTCCCATTAAAGACCTCTTAATTCTAGTGCCTTCTCTCTGTTAATTATGTCCTTTTTATCCTGTATATTATTTTTGTATATTTTGTATATTATTTTCATTTCTTCCCTCCTCCCCCACATTAGATTGTAAGCTCCTTGAGGGTAAGGACTATCTTTTGTCCCTTTTTGTATCCTACTATGCCCGGCACATAGTAGGTGCTTATTAAATATTTATTGATTGATAAGCTTCTGCTTGATAATTTTATTCTTCTCCTGACCAATTGTGATCATGTTCAAGGTGATTTATCTAGGTCTCTGGGTGCCTTCTTCTAGGTACTGAGACATTTCATAGATAGCAGGACATCATAGTTTCTATATGACCAACCCACCTTTCTTTTATATCCTTAATGATGTCATTCTGAGATCATACTTTATTAATAACAACTCAGTAATTGACATTCACATGACACTTGAGAGTTGGAAATGTGCTTCCCATCCTTGTGTTAATGAATAATTAGCATATATTCTTCTCTTTAGGTCTATCTCCTGATGAAACCTTGCCCAACTAGTTTGGCCCAAAGGTATATCTCTCTCCTTTGCTTTTGCATTGCTATACTCATCTTTTTTTACCAAATGATTTTGGACCTAAGTTCATTGGTTTGGAACTGCAGTGGATCTTAGAGACTATTGGACAATTTACAGATGAAGAAACTGAGGCATGGGGAGATTAATTGACTTGCCCTTGATCAAGTTGTCTGAGGTATACTTTGAGCCTAAGTCCAGTGTCTTGTCCCTTAAGTCATTTTGCCTCTCAGTGATTGTGACCTGCCTTGGTGTCAGCAGGTTATGACACATTTTCATTGACAACTTATGAGATGGATGGATCACAGTCCACACCTGTGGAAACCATGTCTACACCAGTGCGATTGTGGATCCCTTGAAGGGTTAAACTATAGACAACTTCCTCACATTGTTCTCAATTTCACATACATACACATCTTGTTTTAGCAGACAGAATTGTGCGCTTCTGAGAGCTGACCTTCAGTTTCCTATTCCTTTTTAGTGGTATTCTCCACATACATCAACACATAGATTTAAGTAGTCTTAGACATAAATTTTAGGTAAGGACTTACAGAGCTGAAATGTCTGTTTTTTAAAACCCAGACTCAACAGATCACTGCTGGGTAATAGCAGTGATTCTTATTGTCTTGGGTCCATATACATAGTGTCAGTTGCCAACTAGGTGGTGCAATGTATAGAATGCTGGACCTTGAGTTGGGAAGATCTGAGTTTAAATCCAGCTTTAGATATTTACTGGCTGTGAGACCCTGAGCAAGTCACTTATTTTCTAGTTAGTAATCTGTAAAGTAGGGGTTATAATGACAGCTACCTCCTAGGATTGTTGTGAGGTTAAAATTGTCTAATATTTGTAAAGCACTTTGCAAACCTCAAAGTGCTATATAAATACTAGCTGTTTCTTCTTGTCCTCCTTCTACTTCTCCTCCTCCTCCATCTTCTCTTTCTCCTTCTCCTCCTCTTCCTCCTCTTTCTCCTCCTCCTCCACTTCCTCCTTCTCCTTCTGCTCTTCCTGTCCACTTCCTCTTCCTTCTCCTTTTCCTCCTGCTCCTCTTCTTCCTTCTCCCTCCTCCTCCCTCCTTCTTCCTCATTATTATTATTTTATCCTCATCCATATGGAATTCTTGTGCAGAAACTCCTTCCTTCAATGCAACCCAGCAACTCATGTTTGACTTCCGGTCTTAAAGACACGAATAGTAACAATCACTCTGCACAAAGACCAACTGAAATCCATAGGCAAGGAGTGGAGTGCACATTAATAGAAAATCCATAAGCACTGAGCTAGCCAAAGGATAATGATGATGGGCAATATGAGACTAAGATTAAAAAAGAGAGATCATGTTCAACAAACACGATGGGTTTTTTGATAGAATTGCAAGATCAGTTGATAAAGGTAATTCAGTTTTGTTGATGCAATCCAGTTCTGTTTTATCAAAGTTTTTGATAATGTCACATGAAGTTTTATAATCAGAATTAATTGAAATTGGCCTGTCTTGTTGTTTGAGAGATATTTAGAAGGCTACTAATAAAAATGGTAATAAATTGAGTAAAAGTGTTGATAACTCTTAGGGATATTCTAGGAGTAAGCGTTGAGTTTGCCTTTATATCTTAATGTTGATTTGAAAATGGTACTTAAAATACATTAAAAAATTTAGAATTTAGAATCCCCTTCCCTATCTACCAGGAAGCAATTTTTAAGTACCTACCATATGACAATATGCTTCATGACAATAAGCTTCATGAGGGCAGGAAACATTTAATTTCAACTCAAAATTCAATTAAACAAATATCTCTTGTCTTTCACTCATAGAACCTCACATAGTTGTTGGTGTTTAAAAATGTTTTAACTGAATACTCAGAATTCTCTGACAAATAGATCCTCCCCATTCCTGTTTTCAATTCTTCAAGGACTTGTGATGTCCCTGTTAGTGGGGACTTTCTTTACCAATACAAATTGCCACCTCTCTACTTCTAAGACTATTGCTACTACTTTTTCCTAGGTCTTTTTAATATTCTGTGGGCATCAGTCTAAAATTTGGGTTAAACATTTGGGACGACTAGCTCTTGCTACAGGATTGATCTACCTCCATTTCTGATCCTACACGTCCATGATAATATAATTTATATTTCTTCCTCTGAGAATGTCATCATGGGGCAGCTGTGACATACCCATCATACATTTCTCTGATGCCCTTTGAGCTCTTACAGCGTGGATCCTTTAGATATTGTGCTGAGCTATGATTCACAAAGTTACAAAATCTCAGAATTTAAAGTATGGAAACTTTGAGGATTTCCTGACTTAATTTGAACTTAGTATTTCCCTCTACAACAATATTCCTTCACCTCCCCTGCTCCTCAGTTGTTACGAAGTCTCTTTAGATTCTTCCAGTGAGGAGGAACTCACTCCATCTCACCAGCTCATCTGATTTTTGGATGGAATGCTCACTCGACTCAACAGCTCATTTCGTTTAACCAATACTCATTTTGCAAAATCTTGAGGCCTGAATACTCCCTTATCAATAACCGTTGTAAAACACTGTAAAATAGAATAGCCTATTTCAGGCATTGCCTGACCAGTGTAGAATTGAGCAGGACCCTAATCTAGCTAGTCAAGACCACTATGCTTCCATAAGCCTAAGATCATACGTGGCCAAGATTGAAACATAGGAGTTCAAATTCAGCAGTTCCATTTAAAAAAAAATTTGTAATAGAAATGCTGGCAGATCTGTTCTATTTTTGGTCTATTTGTTTTCTTTCTTTTTTTCTCACCTGTAAATGTTCTCTGGCTTAATTGGAACGAGCACCATTGTTTCTGGAGTCTCATTTTGCCCTCCACTGTTCTCTGTTTTGTAATGAGATCTTGCTCATAATATTCTGTTACTTTCCTCTGTGGTATTTTACAAATTAGTTTCTATTCTGTGCTGGGGCTGCTGTTGATTTGCCATGTGGTCTCCACTTGGCAGAGAGATAAATTGGTTTTCTGGGCACTTTCACTTTCCTCATTGCAGTAATTGCTGAACATGGGTTCAGCCTCTGTGATGCGGCATCTGTAAATGTTGTTGTGATCCGGGCAGCAACAATGAGCAGTAAATCTAAAGGAAGGGGGTTAGAGTTTCCCCTCACAGTTGTAATTCTAGGGGAGACTTTAACTGAATTATTGCATTTGTGCATTAGAAAGATGTGTGTGAACTACAGAGAGGTCTGCGAATAGTAACAGAAAGGGTTTCCAGGCCAGAGGGTTTGATTTATGTAGGTTGTAAAAATTAAAATAATTAAATATGTATTGTTCATTGACATGGTAACTAAGGGAATAGCGCTGTCTATGTTAGAGATAGTGATCAACTAATATCCAAAGGATATAAACACAGCAGAATTTGTTACTGTGGTATGTGTGAATTAAATTATGACAATAGGAAAAAATATGGAATTAAAGGGAAAAATGCCAGATAACAGAACTGGTGAGAATTCTGTGTTTTAAGAATTCAAAACTTAGACTAAGAAGTAGTGAAAATTAGAGTATCAGGAAGGATTCTGAGCTGGAGAAAAGAACTTATTAACCCTTGGGTTACTTATGCATGTTAAATATACATTGAATTCAACGAGAAACAACGAATGAGAACAAATTGATTAATTCTGTGGGATTGGGATGATAATTCACTTTACAAAATGATACACCATGGAATTTCCTTAAATGCTAGGCTTATTGTAACTCTTTCATGACTTCATACTATGTATTTTAATAATTCTACTGAAGAATATGCACCTAAAAAAACTAGAAGCTTTCTTCCCATTATTTTAATATCAAGTCAGAGATTCTTAACCTTTTTAAAAAAATGATACGGACGCCTCTGGCAGACCAGTCAATAATGATTTAAATGCATGAAATAAAAATACATTGGATTACAAAGGAAGCCAATTATATTGAAATACAGTTATCAAAATATTTTTAAAAAAATAAATGAATAGACCCCAGGTTAAGACCCCTGAAGATTCTTGGGTTTTATTTGTATCTGCTGGCATAAAATGCCTCTCAGATATCAGCCCTGAGACAAAAATAAGACAGCCACATTGACCACTAATGGGCTAAATCTGGATGGTTTCTGGGAGAGGTATGCCAGGTGTCCGATGGGTTTCATTAGGTTTGGGTTTCTCTGAAATGCCTGTGCTCTGGAACTTGAAGGTATATAGTGATACAGATGCCACTGGGGTATTCATTACCTGGGAGGTGGTCAGGTCCTATTTGGTACTGATGGCCTTGGCTGCAAAAACCAACAGGGTCATTGTAAGAGTGCACTTAGTGTACAGTAGGCAGCATGAATCAGCAGAAGTCTTGTGCCACTTGGTGCCTAGAAACAAGGAATGGTCCAATAGGCATTCAGTACTGTAAGGTGACTGATTGGAGACAAACATTTAGGCTTGGCCAGTCTCGCCAGAGGAATTAGGAACCATAAAATCTGAATTGTGCAGGCACAGAGAGGAATGATTCTAAAGATTTAAAGTGGGAACAAAACTCGGGAATAATTCAGAATTGAAAATAACATCGGCCTTCCTAGGCTGTGCTAGCTACGGTCCCTGAATGACTCTCATGCTGTTCCTCTCTTTTGTTCCTGCTGTATGACTGCTTCTTGATGACTATCTTGTTTGTAGGTTATCATTGATAGATCACAGCCTGCTTACTTCCACCATGTATTTTTCTATTTAATTACTTAATCCATCAAAAAGCATTTGTTAAGCATGTACTCTGTGCTAGGCACTGAGGTAGACACTGGGGATACAAATTAATCCATCCATCAACAAGCAGATCCTGTGCTAGGTGCTGTGGATATAGGTTTTTGTTGATCGGTTGTTTGAGTTGTGTCTAACTCTCCATGACCCCATTTGGGGTTTTCTTGGTTACGATGCTAGACTGATTTGCTATTTCCTTCTCCAGTTCATTTTACAGATGAAGAAACTGAAGCAAACAGGGTTAAATGACTAACCTAGGGTCACATAGCTAGTAAGTGTCTGAAGTCAAATTTGAACTCAAGATTTTTTGACTCCAGACCCAGTCCTCTAGCCACTATGCAAGAATGAAATAGTCCCAAATCACAATTTTTACCTTTTCCCTAAATATGCTGAGTGGTTTATAGCCTTCATGTATGTGCCGTGTTGGTTGCCCTCCCTTTCATGCCCACGCATCCTGCAAAGCCAGCTTAAATGGCACCTCCCTCCTGAAACTTCCCCTGGTGACCCTTTCTTGGTAATAATCGTTCCACTCAGACATCAAATAGCATTTTGTTTTGTACTTTGTGAATATACTTTTTCCTTTTTGAAACTGTTCATTTATATTATTATGAGCTTGACAAATAGCAAGAACAATCATTCCTATGCACAAGGAAGAAAAGATAAAGAAGATTGTGTACAAAGCCACATAATTCCCAGCTCTCCTGTTTATTTGTGTCGGTTGGTGGACGTCCTTTTGTCTTTATTCTGTGTATTTTAAAAATGTTTTATTGATGAGCCTTTCTTTCTCTTCCTCTTTTCTTTTTTGACATCACTCATGTGAGAGTCCCCTTCACCAGTGAAATCTTGTTTGGTCCCTGTCCTTTTATCTCCTCCTTTCCCTTATGTCTCCTCCTATTCCTTCCTTCCTTCCTTTCTTCCTTCCTTCCTTCCTTCCTTCCTTCCTTCCTTCCTTCCTTCCTTCCTTCCTTCCTTCCTTCCTTCCTTCCTCCCTTCCTCTCTCCCTTCCCTGTCTTCCTTTATTCTCCTTCCTTTCTTGTTTCCTTCCTTTTCTCCCTTCTCTCTTTTCCCTTCTTCCCAGCATGGTAAAATGGATAAAGAACTTGAAGCAAAGAACACCTGAGCGTTAAATTCTATCTTCTCCTCCCTTGTCCATCTCCTTCTCTTCCTCCTCCCTCCTCCTTATTTTTCTTGCCTCCTTCTCCTCCCTCTCTTCCTTTATTCTTTTTCTCTTCAGCCTTCTCCTTTTTTCTCTCCTTTGTTCATTCTCTCTCTCTTCTTCTTCCTTCTCTTTCTTCTCCTTCTGCCCCCATTCTCCTTCTTAGCATAGCATAGTGGGTAGAGATCTAACTTGAATGCCAGAAAGAACTACATTTAGGTCCCACTTATAAGACATACTTTCTGTGCCACCCTGGACAAACCATGAAACTTCTTGGTTCCCGCAACAGACCTCTAAGACTCTCATTTGTGGAGAGGGTAGTGACCTGCATTGGGAGAGGGAGTTTCTTCATCTGGGAGTGTCTTACAGCAATGAAATCTCAGTTCTAGTCTTTATGTCCATCATTGCTGTTAATCTTCTTATTAATATTACATTAGTAATCATGATAATAATGCTATTTTGTGCTCCACTTTAGCTCCAAAATCTAAGTTTCTGTGAAATCGGCAGCTTTGAGTTTAATATTTGCCAGTATCTGGGGCGTGGGGGGGGGGGAGAAACAGACAGCCTGCTCTTAGTGGGCAATGGTGATGCTCCAATTGGATTCCCAGATTTCGTTTCTTATTGCTAACAAGAAAAATGCTCAGAATGTGTTTGTGCTAACCAGATTCCTCTCTCACCCATCATTTCCCTGTCTGACAGCATAATACTCGAGGCATGATTTTCATGTCTGAATGTACAATCCACAGTGACAAGAAAATAAAATCATAGAATTTTTGAGCCAGAAAGGACTGGAGCCTAGTGATCTCATCTGACCTTCTCATTTTGTTGGTGATGGAGCAGAGCCCTTAAAAGAGTGATGGGAATTTGCTGGGGGTGGTGGGTAGGGGTGGGGCAGAAATTCACCAAAGCCCTAGAACCAGGTCCCCATGACACCAAAGAATGTCATTATGCCCCTAGATATATGACATCAGGTGATTCACATAGCTTTTCTCGGTCTCAGTTTCCTTGTCTGTAAAAAGTAAACATCCAGTTCTGAATCTATGATTCATGATCTGTGGTTGTCATTCACTTCTTCTTGCCATGGATTTGCCTTGTGGCTTGGGATAGTTGACTGCAAAGAGAGAAATTGAACCAGGTGAACTTTGAACTCGATTCTGACTCTTAAATCTATGATCCTTTGATGGCTGAGGTCCTTTCCAACCCTAATGTTTTATGCCCTCTTCTCTAGTTTACTTTAAATTGGATTTTTATAACTTTTGTATAGATTTATTTATATGCACATTATCTCCCCTAATAGAGCATAAACTCCTCAAGGACAAGGACTATTTCCTGTTTGTTTCTGTATGTCCATTGCCTAACACTTGCCTGTCACATGGAAAGGTACCCAGGGACTGAGACGTGAAGTAAATTTTCCAGAATCAAATAGCCAAATTTCAGAGACAAGATTTGAACCCAGGTCTGCTTGGGCCAAGGCAAACTCTCTAGGTCATTTACTAGACTGCATTACTTCTGCAGCCTGGTACAGAATTGACCCTTAATAGATACTAGATGATTTAAGGATTGATTAGTGGTTATGGTCTAGGAGTTATTAATTAATATGGTCTCTCCCTACCTTTATTTCTCATAGGACTTTATATTCTCCTTTTCCGTATTCACTTTCTGCTTTGTATTTTAGCTATTTATAGTTTCTTGAGGCAGTTAGGTGATATATTACATATGTATGTATGTATGTATCTATCTATCTATCTAGCGCTGGACCTGGAGTCATGAAGACCTGAGTGCAAATTCGACCCCTGACACTTACTAGCTGTGTGACCCTGGGCAAGTCACTTTACCCTGTTTGTCTCAGTTGTCTGATGTGTAAAATGAGCTAAAGAAGGAAAGGGCAGACTACTCCAGTATGTCTGCCAAGAAAACCCCAAATGGAGTCACAAAAAGTCAACCATGACTGTTGACTGACTGACTGATTACTAAAGAAGGGTTCTCTGTGGATGATGTTCTGCTCATGGATGACACTGCTTTGGTCGCATCTAGGTCAGAATATGGTAGTCTCCTAAATTAGATCCATAACTACTCAAAAGAGTTTGCTTAACTCTCCATGTAGGAAAAAAAATCAGTTGGGTGAGAATGCCAGTTGTTCAGACCATCATATGCAGTTGGATGGGTAGACCATAAGACCCACATAGCAGTGAACATCAATTGGATAGACCCTGCCAATGGAGACTGGGCTTCATGCAGAATGGAGGAGGAGGAGAGAAGCCCAGTTTGCCTTTGGAAAACTACAGTGTTATTTTAATGACTTTAAACTTCTTTCAGGAACAAAGACCCATTTTTAGCAAAGATATTTTTCTTCCAATGCTTCATGGTTCCAGTTTATAGAATATCACAAATTATGAAGAATTGAAGTTTGGAACCACTCAAAGGGCAATGAAGTGGGTGTAAGCAGGCTAGAAGAGGTGATAAATTAGGAATTATGCTGGAGAAGCAGGATAATGCATGTCCCTAAATAAATGTATGACTGGGGAAAAAAAAAAGATGATCCAGTCACATAATGAGTGTCAGAGGTGACCTATGGACAGCCTGTGTGTTCCACTGCTATCTTCAATAACAGCATCAATTGGGGCTTTAATTTAAACATTTAATTTAATCAATTTAGGGCTTTAAGATTTGTAAAGCTTGTATTATCTCAATTGATCCTCACAATAACCCAGTAAGTCAAATGCTATCCTTATCCTTATTTTTAGATAGGCACATTAAGTCTGAGAGAGATTAAGTGAATTGCCCAGAGACACATCATTAGTAAGTATCTACTGTGGAATTTGAATTCAGGTCAACCTGATTTGAAGTCCAGCACTCTATCCACTTTGCCACCCCATGCCACTAGAGAAATCAGGGAAGATCCTAGGATGTTGGATGGACCTCCTTTGGTGAACTCACAGGCGGGCATGGACCTAAGAATCTAAGGATAGGTAGATATAGGTGAGTTTTGGTCTTTATTCTTGGGGATGGGTTGGAATAGCCACATTGATAAGATCTTAAACGCACTGGGAGAGCCTTGAACTGAAAAAAAGCATCTTTTCTAACCTGTTCTCCGGGTTCCCACCTGAGATCTTGGGACCCAGCTGGATAAAATGGATAGAGCCTGGATTAGGAGTCAAATGAATTGTTCTCCAGTCCCAGCTCTGCCCTTTATGACCTGTAACAAATCACTAGACTTCCCTGGGCCTCTGTGTTGTCATTAGTAAAATGGGAGGATTCCACTCGATGACCTCAGGTCCCTTCTAGCTTTAAATCTATGATCCCGGAGGATTATAAAATGTTTTGCAAAGGTGAAGTGTTATGTAAATGTGGATTGTTAGTATTATCTTCTTGTTCTGTTGGACTGAGAATAATAATGAGGATGGTGATGAAAACTCAACTACAAAAACTAGCTGCTTTGTCTCCCCGTGCAGTGGTCCAGACCATAGAAAATCTAAAGGAGCTGTGGTAAGA
The DNA here is from genome assembly GCF_028372415.1 of Notamacropus eugenii. Lineage (NCBI taxonomy): Eukaryota > Metazoa > Chordata > Mammalia > Diprotodontia > Macropodidae > Notamacropus > Notamacropus eugenii. Next base: position 279,755,874 of record NC_092874.1, read on the forward strand.
AAGTCACTTGTTCAGAAATGCTTCTGTCTGAATACCATTAAAAACTCTGAGAATGAGAAGATGATGAGGATGATAATGTTGTTAGACCTGTGGTGATGATTAAGTGTGAAAAATGCCTTCCGTAGGTCGTGGGATCATAGATTTGGAGTTAGAAGGGGACTTAGAGGTCATTGAGTCTACCTTCTTCATTTTACACATGTGGAAACTGAGGCCCAGAGACGTTGTAACTTACTTGCCCAGGGTCACAGTTTCTGTCAGAGGTGGATGTTGAGCCTAGGTCTTCCTGACTATAAATAATGACGATGGTGATAAACGTTTACAGAGTGCTTTATGATTTACAAAACCCTTTACCAATATTATGTCATTGGATCCTCACAACTCTGGAGGGTAGGTGCTATTATTATCCCCATTTTAGAGATGAGGAAACTGAGGCAGGCAGTGGTTAAGTGACTTGCCCAGGGCCACATAACTAATAAGTGTCTCAGGTCTTCCTGACTCCAGGTTCAGTGTTCTATGTACTGCATCACCTAGCAATAAATATCAACAGATTTTTTTTTAAGAGCTTCATATCCACCATTCTATCCACTGTGCTATCATAACTGCCTCTCCTAATAATATTGTTGAGTTGTTTCAATTGTACCCAATGCCTTGTGATCCCATTTTGGGTTTTCTGGAGTGGTTTGCCATTTCCTCCATCAGCTCATTTTACAGATGAGGAAACTGAGGCAAACAGGGTGAAGTGACTTGTCCAAGGTCACACAGCTAGGAAGTATCTGAGACTGGATTGAACTCAGGTCTTCCTACTTGCCTATCCTGCCCCAATAAACATACACCACCTCATTTGATCTCGATGATATAAGTACAACAATAATAACCCAATCTATATAACACTTGAAGTTTTACAAATTTTTTACACTCTATCTTGTTTGATTCTCACAACAACACAATGGTTTTAATGAAGGATTTTAGAATCCATTTCATTTCGTAGGCACTACACTGTGCTGGGACCATAGAGCCCAATTAATTTTTAAACATGCTAATTAAGGTGATTTTAAATTTTAAAATGTTTTCCTGTGCCATTTTCTACTGACATGCGTCCCTTTTTGTTAGGACTGGCATGAAGTCAATATCCACCCTGTCCTTTCTTGTTTATAATTTACCTCAGCCCCCCCTCCTCCCTTAGTGACCTTTCTTTCTTTGGTCACTGGCTTTTTCATTTTATTTTATTTATTTTTGAGATGCTCGAACTGGGCACCTCTAGAGGTTGTTAGCATTTGTCAGCCCCTGGAATGACACTTCCATTCACTATAGGAGACAAGTCATTTTCTTCTTGAACAAAGGAGAAGCTAATCTCCTCCCACAGTAGCATGTTTTGAGAAACATAATGCAGTGGGAAAATGTACCAATTATTTTGCTGCAAATTGTCTCCCTTCCACTCGATAGACAATCATATCAACATTTTAGGACATTTTTTTCTTTGCAGTTTCATAACACAGCTCCCTTCCTGCAAAGTTAAACTTGGTGTTAGTGAAAATGAATGAGTTCTCCATGAACTGGATGAATGATGATGCGTTATTGCCTAGTTCTGACCAGACGTCATTTAAGATTTCTATCCTTTTGATGGCCTCTATCTAGGCTCTTAGCATGGAGGAAGGGGATGGGGGCTTGATGCTTATTTTTGGATCCACTTTTCTTTAGCCTCATTTAATCATCATTTAAGGAAGAAACAAAAAATGGCATTGCTCTTACAGAGACTACACAATCTCATTCAACAAGCGTCTCCTAACTCCCTACTGTGTGCAAAGCACTCTCCTAGGGACATGAGATACAAAGACAAAATGAAAAACAGTACCTGTCCTCAAAAACTTTGCATTCTATAGAGAGTGGAGGGGGACAGAGCATGAGAACGGACAAGCATTTGTTAAATAATAAAATATATGTTACACATAATACATGATGTATAATATATTCAATTTAATATATATTATTGTTGTTTTCCATCCTTTATTCTTGAAGGAGACCAATGGCATCAGGAGGGTGATGTTTTGACTTGCAAGTGAATTGGATTTAAGTGAGGCAGGGCTGTGCAGTCATCAGCCTCACTGTTTTCTCCAGGGTCATCAGACTCTAGTGGCAAGACCTGAATCAGAACAACTGGCCATGGCCCCTGATACAGTGGGAGACTCTGGTCTTTTTAAGCTAAGGTCTTTCCCGGGTCCCTGTCCCATGGAAGACAGAGTATGAAAAGAGACAAGCATTTATTTAATTTAATTTGCTTAATTAAATTAAATAATATATAATATATATTGTATTATATATATATATGCTATGTGCTATTAAATTAAATAATTTAATATGTAATATAAAATGTAATACAGAATGTATTATTATATGTATGATACATGCATAATATATTAGTTATAGTGTGTAATTATGTATTATGAGATATTATAATCTGTATTATAATTGTATCATATGTAATGTAATACATATGATATAGTTTTTAATCATTTAAATTATTTACTCTACTTTAATTAATTTGAGAAGGAGAGAGAGGGAACTAAAAATTAGGGAGGTCAGGAAAGACTTCTTATGTCAGGTAGCAACTGAATTGACTATTGAACTAATATAAAGATCCTAATAGGTGGATGAGGTGAGGAAGAAGGGCACTTTAGGTATGGAGAACAGCCAGGACAAAAACATGGAGGCAGGAGATGAATGTGAGACAGTTGAGCTGACTGCAAGTTTTTCAGTTTAGAAAATGTAAAGGAAAGTTTGGATTTTGAAAGCTCGTAGCTCAGGGGGAATGGACTCAGCTCTTAATTTGACAGTGTTAGTCATGTGCACAGCAGAATCACAGCTTGCATTTCCATCCTTCCTTGGCAATTATCTGTAAATACTGTGTGTGCTTGACTCAAATGTGAGCCAGTCTAAAATCATATTAATGTAGCCACTTAATTGCATATAATAGGATTGTTAGGCTATTACAACTCATCTCATTTATCATATTCCTAATAAAATTATCCCATTTTCAGTGTAGACGTTTTTTTATTTTCTCTTCATTCAATTTAGCGGAAACTTTTCTTTTAAAAAATGCATTTAATTCTCTAGAAATTAAATTATTGAAATGGAGAAAGATACATGAAAGACGAAAATGAAACACTTTGTTTCTTAAGAATCAGATTGGCTCAAAAAACCTTTAGACAAACCAGATACTTGTGGATGAGACGTTTTGTGCCTGAGGCTGCAGACATCAGCTAGTGAGCCATGCTAGGGCCCTTGACTTTATATGATTTCCAACTTTGCCTCTGAAAGTAATATAAATGTGTGCCACTCCTTTGATGGGGAACATGAGTGCCCTTTGATATGTGGAGGGCATGAGTACCCCACTGCTTGCCTTTAAAGGCAATTTTTACGTATCAATCCTATTTTCCTTTTGGCTTTTTTTTTAAATCAAGCATCTATTCTAGCATGCAAAAACATGGGGTCCCCCAAAGATAAGAAGATTATCTTTAAGAATTTAAGAACCCCACTGGAGTACTTGTTTAAAGGAAAAATAGCTATTTGTGATCAGTGAACACATAACCACATGGCTCAGAATTCTCATAGAATTGGCATGCTCTATCTTTAACCCCTTTGAGACAGGGGTGAAGTGAGAGAAAGGAGACACATTATGGGGACACGAGCAGAATCACACAGGAAACTGCTTTTAGGTCTGGCGCAGCATGCAGTACTGATGTCCAGTGATAGTTGAGTGTGGTATAGTGGGAAGAGGACTTTGTTGGGAGGACCTGGGATCAGATCTCTGCGACTTACCATCTGTGTGACCTCACTGAACCATAATTTCTTCATCTCTAAATTGCATACAGAGATCTTTCTCTTGATGCTACTTCTTATTTTTCTGTATTTATTTTTCTGTAAAATGTGCTGGAGGAGGAAATGACAAACCACTCCAGTATATTTGCAAAGAAAATCTCAAATGGGGTCATGAAGAGTCATTCACAACTGGAAACTACTGAAAAACCACAAATTTGTTTATTTTCCTATATATTGCATCTTGCCAACAGAAGGTAAACTCCTTGAAAGCAAGGATGGTTCCAATTTTTTCTGTGTATCTTTACATTCTTTGTTTGGAGAGAGAGAACTATGCCTGCAATTTGATTGTTCTGTGGAGGAGTTCCTGGTGAGAGAACCCTCTTTACCAGTTCTGATCATGAACCATTACTAGAGACTGGCCTGGGCACTGAGAGGATCAATGACTTGGACAAAGTCACGCAGCCAGGGTGGGTCAGAAGCAGGATTTGAACTCAGATCTTCTGGCTCTCTATCCAGTTTGCCATATTGTCTTTGTCTAGCAGGTACAGCCGTCATTGTGCTACATGCTAGGGATACAAAGAAAGGTAAAAAATAATTCCTAGTGAATAGTAGGAATTTGCTTTATTGTTGTTCAGTTATTTTCAGTCTTGTCCAACTCTTCATAACCCCATTTGGGATTGTCTTGGCAGGGATACCTGAGTGATTTGCCATTTCCTTCTCCAGCTCATTTGACAAATAAGAAAACCGGGTTAAGGGACTTGCTCAGGTTCACACAGCTAGTAAGTGTCTAAGACAGGATTTGAACTCTGGTCTTCCTGACTCCTTAGAGCTGCCTATAAGGCTACTCCCAGTTCTTAATCTATGCTCCATCAGTCTCTGTTTTAGGTCAAGTTACCAATGGTTGAGTATCTTCTATTTCATGGTATTTGATTGTAGTTGGCTTTAGGAAGGCAACAGGGAAAGAGTACAGAAGCTGGATTCTGAAGACCCAGGTTCATACCACATCTCTGATGCTCGCTAGGTGTGCGGTCTTGCCCTATTCCCTGAACCTCTTTTGGATTCATCAGTAAATAAGTGTTTAATAAGGTCTTCTATATGCCAGGTGCTGGGGTACAGAAATTCTGACACCAAGATTCTTATCCTTAAGCTTCCAGTCTAGTAAAGAAGGTGAAACAGGATTAGCTCTAACTACTACAAATTAGAATATAAATGCTAGGAAATGGCAAAAGACAAAGAAAATCACTAGAGATTTGAAGACTCTGGGCCATCCATACTTAATTTATGTATACTTATTTCCCTCCCAAATACTGCAACCATAGCCAGTGACTGAGTTTACATAAGACTTTAATTTCACCTACAGTAAATGCTTCTCAAATCAATTTAATACACCTTTGCTAAGGTCTAATATGTGCAAGTAGGGCAGCTAGGTGGGGCTGTAGTGCACAAAGCACTGGTCCTGAAGTCAGGAAGACTCATCTTCTTGATTTCAAATCTAATCTCAGACACTTACTAGCTGTGTGACTCTGGGCAAGTCACTTAATCCTGTTTGCCTCAGTTTTCTCATCTGTAAAATGAGCTGGAGAAGAAAATGGAGAACCACTCCAGTGTCACTGCCAAGAAAACCCCAAATGGGGTCACAACGGTTCAGGCATAACTGAAATGAGTGAGCAACAAGAATGTAGAACTAGGTGCCGGGTATATGAAATCAAAATAAACACCACTTCCAGTCCTTAAAGAGATCACATTATATTTACATTGGCATGTCTAGTATACTTAGATTCTTAGCACAGTGACTGCTGCAGGGTAAGTGATTAATCCATGCATTTCCTTTCATTCATTAAGGAGAGAGTCCTACCTCTCCACAGCTGTCATTAGGACTTTTTTTGTAGCTAGGGCTAGTCATCAATCAATCAATCAATCCACTGGACATGTTGGTGAAGTCTGTAGCATCTGGAGGAAACTGAGGTCATTGTCAGTGCAGATTGATGAATGTTATTATCATCCTCCCATTTTTCTCATCTCTTTTGATGGAATTCAGATAGATTCTATCTTAGGACATGCTGCTGTCCTATCATTACTCTTTTATATTTAATTTCTATGGAATATTGCGCAGGTGGATAAAAAAACTCTTTATAGTTGGGGTGTTGTTATTATTAGCTGACAACTCATATTTACAGAATGCCTGCCCTTCATAAAGCATTTGCAATCCCACATGCTTATAGGTTTAAAGCTAGAAGGGAGCATTGAGTTTAGCCCTTTCTTTTTTATAGATGAAGGAACTGAGGCTCAGGGAGATGACAGAGGGAGGATTTGAAACCAGAGTCTCTGACTCTAATGCCTGTGCTCCTTTTACTATGCTGTCCTAATAACCTTGCTTCCTACCCTGCCCCCAAACGCATCAATGTATACACCCTTACTTCCTCAGACTCTGACTTCTTTCTCTGGATCTTTTTTTTCCTGAGGCACTTGGAAGTTAAGTAACTTGCCCAGGGTCAATCAGCTAGTAGATGTCTGAAGGCAGATTTGAACTCAGGTTTTCCTGTCTCCATGACCAGTGCTCCATCTCCTGTGCCACCTAGCTGCCCCTGAATTTTTGAGTCTGAGGGCTCTACCCTAATCCCAGATAATTCACTTCCTATCCACACATTCTTATTAAGTACTTAGTGATGTGCTAGACACAATGGAGTCCAGTGTTAAAGATAGAAAGATAGCTTTAATCTGTGAGAATGGTGTAAACAAAGGCACCATCAATACAGGAGATGTCAGGATGGCAAAAAGCAACAGATATTGGGAACCTAGACTGTGGGAAGGCCATTAGAAATGAAAAGAATGAATGAAAAAGCCTTTATGAGCATTGACTCCAGGCCAAACATTTGTGAAGTGCTAGGATTATAAAGACAAAATTCAAGGTGGTTCCTGCCCTCATGGAACTTATGGGCAGGAAGATGACAGAGAGGGATATTTTGGTTGGGAAAGTTACAGGGATGGTGAGTGAAGCCACAGGGAAATAGATTAACACACTCTTTCTGTGATAAGATAAGAAAGGAAGGTTAGAATCAGATTGGGGAAGGTCTTGGATTCCAGCATCAATGTATTCTTTAGTTGATAGGTTTTTGAGCCAAGGAGTGAGAACAGGACTGGTGATTTTATTGGTATATGAAACTCTCAGTGAAGCAATTAATTTCTTGTACTTATTTATTTATTTTATTTTAAGCCTAAATAGTCAAGCTTAAAGACACAATAAGAAAAGAAAAAGAAACATTACAAACTGAAATATTGAAATTTAAGTACAAAATAGGAAAAGAAAAACTAGCATTGTCATGTGCACAGCAGAACGTGAGAGGATTCAAAATATACAGCAATAAATTTCCATTTCAAGAAAGCCACTATAGTAACTACTACGAGTGGTTGGAGCTGTCCCATCTTCTCTTTGCTTCCTTGTAAATTTTCTTTTGATCTCTGCTGTGTACTTTTTACTTTGCTTTTTTTTCCTCTTTCCTCTCACCTCTCCTCCCAGAAGGTTACAACTGAGTGCAGATAGGAAGAAATTCTTAGAATATACATTTTTAGAATTGCCCAGGGAAGTGAGATGTTAGTGACATTCCCAGGCTCGTGGAAGCATAGTATGTCAGAAGCTGGTCTCGACCCAGATGCTTTTAACACTAACACTCTTTTCATTTTATACTGACTGGCAGTTAGGTGGAGTCGTAGTGCCTAGAGCACCAGGCATGGAGTCAGGAAGTCCCAGGTTCAAATTTGGCCTCAGACACTTATTAGTTGTGTGACCTTAGGCAAGTCACTTAACCCTGTTTACCTCAGTTTCCTTATCTGTAAAATGAGGCCGATAAAAATGCTTGCTTCCTAGGGTTGTTGTGAAGATAATATTTGTAAAACACTTTGCAAATCTTGAAGTGTTTATATGATTACCGGTTCTTAGCCATTATCATTTCCCTTGTTTCCTTCTGAATACAAACAGCCATTATTTACTACTGGTACATGGAGACTATATCAGATTTTGTCCTTGTTCCATGGAGTACTGCCATTCAGTGTCCAAAAGAACTGATGGGAGTAGTGGTAGGGGAGGTTTTTTTACATAGACCTTTCTATGGCTTAGTTCCTCATAGAGAGCAGAGACTCGAGAAACTCATGTTTCTCATCCACCTCAGACTCTGGGGGGTGGGTGAGAAGGAAATCAGTTAACTTCTGAGTCTCAGTTTCCCCATCTATAAAATGGAAATAACATCTATCTCACAGGTTTTTTGTGAGGCTGAAGTGAGGTAATATCCAGAAAGGGCTTTGTAAGCCTGAAAACACTAGATAAATGTTAAAATTAATATTGCTAGTCAGGGTCCGTTTATATTTTTTAAGTTAGACAAATAAATGTTGAAGCTTCAGGATAATCTTCTTAGCTAACCCTAATGAAGTGACAGTTTGAAAATGCTGGCTGCTGGGACTGGTAGGCAAAGGAGGAGGCCCACACAAATCAGTGAAAATTCCCAGCGCCTGTCCGTCATTCACCAGCCTGCCTGACCTGGCATCGTCTGCACTAGAATGAAGCGAATCTCCAGAGAGAATTTATTTGGGTCACCATAGCAACAGGAGGGGTGCAGCAGTCAGGTCTCTGAGCCTGCAAAGAACACACACACATGTTGGTATGACAACTGGAATTCCTAATTCTTCAGGCTTAAAGGTTTAGGGGGAAGTCCAATATTTAACTTTACCGGTGGCTTTCAAACTTTTTCTTTGGCCATAGCTGCTTAATGCAGAATGACTCAGGCTTTGCTATCTGATGTCTCTTTAAGAAGCTACATTCCTGGTGGAATTTGTTGACTGTGACGCTTTGAGTCATAATGCTCCCATGGCTGTCTAATAGGAATAATTATCAGGGAAGGGGGTGAGGATAAACCCCCTATGGTCTTTTATGCCCTTAATCTAATCAACAAGTCTGATCTTTCCACTGATGTGTACCAACACAGCCTGCCTCTTTCGATTATTGCTTTACAAAGCTGATCATTCAAAATGCCACGTAAGAGATCCTAAGGTTGGGCAGCACGAAGGATTGGTGGTATTCATGCTGTGATCGAATATTGGAATTTAGTGCAGTCTCAGGTGGAGATACTAGAAAGATGAACAGGTGATGGGATGAGAAAGGGAGTTTACATGACAGATAAGAATTCAATAGAATGTCATCCTGACTATGATGAACTGGACCAAAGAGACAAATGGGTAGAATGAAGGAAGATAGATTTAAAGGAACAGAAAGGAGAGCAAACATCCAAATCTCTTTGAGATCAGTCACCAGGGAACTTCCTCTGTCTGGACTGCTCAGGAAAGGGAGGTTTTAGATGCATCAAAATCCAAATAGTCTGGACTTCCCCAGATTAGTCTGCCTCTGGGCATCTGCCCCAGCCCTGCTTCTTCCAAATTAAGCTCTACTCTCAGCTCCATTTGACCCCTAGTTCTTTCCCTTGGGGTTCCCCTATCTGTGCTGTTGTCTTCCCAATTCATCTCCCCCCCTCCATTTTTCACCCTTGCTTTATTCTCTGCTTTTTTCTGACCCTAAAAATAGTGCCAACAGAACTGAGACTCCAATTGGTTCAGATCAGGTTTATATGGCATAGCTGGTTAGCCAATGCAGCTTTACAATCATGAAATGGTACAAATGAAGTTTGGGAGGCTGGAGGATTCAGTAGAAAGACCATCAACTTGGAAAAACTGACATAGTTTAGAAACATGAACTTGTATGAATAATAACAATAATTATAATTAACATTTATAAAACTGTAAGGATTGCTAAGCACTTTACAAATATGGTCTCATTTTATCTTTACAACAACCCTGGGAAGCAGGTGTTGTTATTATCCCCATTTTACAGATGAGGAAACTGAGTCTGAGAGAATTTAAGTGACTTACTGCTAAGTATCTAAGGCAGGATTTATAGGTCATCTTTAAAGTCCAGCTACCTGGTTGTTGCCGTTTGGACTTCATTCTTGTAGAGGACCATGATGTTGGAGAAATGGTGCTGTGACTTGCAATTGAATTGGATTTAAGTGAGGCAGGGCTGTGCAAGGTCACCAGCCTCACTTTCTCCTCTGAAGCCTCCTGGGTCCAGTGGTCAGATATTCATTAGGATGACTGTAGATGGTAGCCCCCTACCCCTTTATTTTATAGATAAAGAAAATTAACCCCAGAGAGATCAACCTACCAGTTCATGGTCACTTGCTTCCTTAGACAAATTACCTCTCTGGGTCTGCTTTCTCCCTTATAAACTGAAGTAGTTAATCAGCTGGTATTTAGGGTCATTGTTGTTCAATCGTGTCTCACTCTTCATGATCCAGTGAACCATTGCACACCAATACTGTCCATGGGGTTTTCCCAACAAAGATACTGGGATGGTTTCTCATTTCCTTCTCTAGTGGATTAAGACAAATATAAGTTAAGTGGCATGCCAAGGGTCACACAACTAGTAAGTGTCTGAGGCCTGATTTGAAGTTAGGTCTTCCTGCCTCCTGGCCCAGCTCTCTATTCAATGAGTTACCTTGGTGCCTCCAAGGCAGATGGATGTTAAGTGACTTGCCCAGGGTCACACAGCTAGCAAGTATCTAGGCCCAACCTTCTGTTAATTGAGCTATCTAGCTGCCTTCTATGCCTCAGGTATCTTCCAGCTTTAGATCTCATGACTCTATGAAGAATTGGAATGTCACAGATATGGAGATTTACTTTGGTGAGCTAAAGGGAGAAAAAGGGAAATTATTTTTCCAGCTGAAAAAAATTCAGAATTGGTGAAAAGTTTCAGACCATTCTGTTATTCTAAGTTATTGCTGTGTCTTTGGAAAAGTAATAAAACCTTATTTCCTTCATAACTTCATCTGTGTACTCACAGCTGTCACATTAACCCCACATTAGTATGAGATTTTAATAAAAGACAACACAGCAGGAAGAAAGATGTTTGTGGAAGGTAGACAGTGGGCCATATAATTTAGTTTGGGGGATTTTCTAATATTGTTTTTATTTTTTCATTACCCTGAAAATGGCATTTGACTTTGTCAAATAACTGTTCCTGGAAGCAAAGGCAGTGTTTAAATAATACTGAAAAAAAGTTGCTAAACAACCTTTTGTTCTTTGGTTCTGTAAGTCTGGGGTCTTCCCAGTGGAGGGGAGAGGTGGAAGAGCCCTCCAGTAGAGAATGCATGAATGAACGAATGGTGAGGCCACAGTCCTGGGATACCCTTCCTGCACCCCCACCTACTTTTCTGAGGGACACAGAGTTTTTGACCTTTCCTGGTTTCTCTTTGATTTCAAATGACATCTCAGACGCAGTGGCATGCTCTGCCATTTTGGTTTTTGCCCTTAAATGCAGAGGTGCCTGAAGGGAAGGTCAAAACTTTGTTTTTGAAAGCATATTCTCCAAGGACACAGGTTGCTTAGATCCACTTTATTAACCCAGAATGTTGAGACTCAGGGAAAGGATCCTGGCACCTGACTCTTGCTACTCAGCTACCTAAATAGTGAGTCAGTGTTCCTTGCCACACCAGGCCTTGTCTTCGTAGAGATTCCTTCTGTGATCTCCAAGTAGGACTAGCACTGGCAATCCCCTGACTCTGATGGAGACTTTGGAGGTCTTTGGTCATGATCTATAGCAAAGATGACATAGTGAATAGAGAGCCATTCTCCAAGCCAAGGTGATTTGGGCTCATATCTGACCTTTGACACATCCTGGCTATGTGACTGTAACGGTAAGCACCCAAACATACATGGGGGAGGGCCCTCCTATCACAGGTTCTTAGATCTGCATTCATAAAAGGAAAGGCAACTTAAGGGGTTAACAATCACTTTAATCAAGCATGTGTATCAATCCTTTAACCAAGCACATATATCATTCACCTAGTTCAGGGGAGTTAGCGCCCTGAACTTCAAAGAAAATACAGACAAATTAAAAGTCAACAGACATGTTTTCCTCTGCCTGAATTTAATAGACAGTTCCAATTGTATGACCATGAGACTAGAGAGGGAAGCACAACATCTGTGTTCTCAAAACTGAGGGGCTTCTTAGTGTCTTCCCTGAGTCCTCATCTGGCCAAACAAACACTTTCAGTCAGTGAGCCCCAAAATAAAACCTACACCTCAGAATCTTTATACACTTTTTAGAGCCGGAGGGCATCACCTCCCTTGAATACCAGTGCCTCATTAACAAAAGGCGTGAACCTTCTTACAAATCTTCCCAGTTCCAACAACCGGTGGGAAAGATCCTCCTCAGTCACATTCAAATGGAGGCATTATACCTTTTGATTATACTAAAACAAAACCCACAAAAGATCCTATTGTAGTTGCCTTAACAGTGACCTTGGACATATCACCCCCCCAGTGCCCTAAGCAACCTTTTGAGACATCCTTTGAAGAGACGACACTGGCCCAAGTAGACACAGGGAGTTTCCTCAAGTAAAGCCAATAAGCATTTATTAAACACTTACTGTATGTCAGCTACTATGCTAAGCACTGGGGATACTAAGAATGTCCAAAAAATTGGAGTTCCTTATGCCGATAAAAGCACAATATCATCCCTAATCCTGAATAAAAACATTGATACCAATTGCTTAGCACATAGTAGGCAGTTTAATGTGTATTGCTTGATCACTTAGTAAAACCAATGACAGATATTTATGTAGGACTTTCAGGTTTGCTGAAAGCTCTTTATGTAGATTATATCATCTAATCCTCACAGAAGCCCTGTGAAGAAGACCCTAACTGTAGGGTCATAGATTTTCTAGAACTCTAATCTAAGGCTAGAAGGGACCTTAGATGCTGTCAAGTCCAACCCTCTCATTTTTCAGATAAGGTAAGTTGGAGAGCCAAAGGCACTTGCTCAAAAATCATACAAATAAATAAAAGACATAATTTAAAGTCAGGTCTCCTAGTACTCAATTTAATGTTACTTCCACTGTATTCTTTAATAGTGATATAATAATATCCCCATTTTATGGATGAGGAAACTGAGGCTACGACAGGCACCTAAATTTAGTCCTAGAAGATCCTTAGCCCAACCTCATTTTAGAGATGAGTAAACTGAGGCTCACTGAGGTTGAGTGGTTTGTAAGAGGTAGCAAGCAGCTGAATCAGGATCAGAAACCAGGTCCTCTGACCTCAATTCCAGAACTCTTTTTGGCTTGAAGTGCAGTGTTTAGGTCTACTTGCCTCTTTCTATTCTCTTCTTTCCCTTGGTTTTCCTGCCTTTTGGCAGTTCTCCTGCTCAGCAGACCCTGAATCAAAAAATGAGAGAGGAAAAGATGATGATTTGTTAACAGCTCTAGTTTAAGGCTTTAAGGAGGAAGGTGAGCCCAAATAGAGTTTGGGGATTATCTGCGGGTTTTGGTTATCTGTGCTTTGCCTGCCCCAACTCAGTAGGAACAATTATATATTGGCTATATAAGTTTCTGAGTGCCTTTCATTTTTTCCCTAGAAATATTTTTCTTGGGCCTTTGATGCCTAGTGAGGTCAATGACCTGGAATTATAGAAGGAAATTGAGATAGAAGCTCTAAGGGGGTCAACTAGTCCAATCATGAATGCATTGTATTAACTGCCTCTACTTAGAGACATATCACTTTTTCTGTATTAGTACACTAATACAGAAACTTTATCCTTACAAGCTTTTTAAGATTGGATTGGGAACTAGGGAAGTATCATTTTCATCCTCCATCATGATTCAGTGGAATGCACAAGGCTTTAGAATCAAAGGCCTGTGGTTCAAATCTTCTCTCTGTAACTACCTACATAACCTTAGTCAAGCTATTTAATTGCTCTCTGCCTCAGTTTCCTCATCTGTAAAATGAGAGAGTTGGGTTAGATGGACTCTGAGATCCCTTCTGGCTCTAAGTTTATGACTCAGGTCATCAAATCTCTTAGCCTGAGTTTCCTTATCTGTCAAATGAGAGGCTTGAATTAGATAGTCTCTGATATCCTTTCCAACTCTAGATCTAGGAATCTGAGCCTTATCAGTCAGCTTTCAAAAAGCATTCATTGAATGTCTCTTGTTTATAAAATGCTGGGCTAGCCCACAGGGGCATGCATAGATGAAGAAGGCATGATCCCTACCCTAAAGGAAGCTATCATGATCTGTCAACCTTTTGATATGGGCAAGTCCCCAGTTTTACCAAAAGCCAACACCTGTATTCATTTGACATCCACATAACTTTATGTCCCTCTCTTGCTCAAGGAGTTTCCCCATTGTCTCTATCCCACATAACTCCTCTTGCAGTTAAAGGTCTTGATAACTGGTCCCCAGCTGACTTTTGCAGGCTTATTACATACTACTCCCTTTCTTGAGCTCTGTTCTAACAAAAAGAGCTCATTGCTACTGCTACCATTCTCTCATCTCTGTCATATTTGGAAACTTCTTGCCTCACTTAATCTGTCCCATAGAATCTTGAGGTTCTTTAGAGTTTACCTAATGTATGAGAGTTATTTTTGTTGTTGGGGTTTTCTTGGTAAAGAGACTGGAATGGTTTGCCATTTCCTTCTCTCTCTCTTTGTCTCTCCATCTTTCTCTCACTCTGTCTCTGTGTGTGTGTGTGCAGACTCTCTTTCCACATATATACTTATATGTATACATATACGCAGATGATAGAACATAGTTACACACATGTGTGTGTATATATACATTATATATATATTTAAAGAGAAAGAAAGAAAGAGAGAGAAAGAGAGAGAAAGAGAGAGAGAGAGAGAGAGAGAGAGTACCTGCATTTATTTATTTGTATATTACATTGTTTTTCCTAAGTAGAATATAAGATCCTTGAGGTCAGGAATTGCTTTCTTTTTGTCTCTGTTTCTCCCTTGCATCATGCCTGGCACATAGTAGATGACAATGGCTGGTTGTTGTCCTTCATTCTTGAAGAGGACCAGAATGAGATCACCATAATAAAGTGACATTTCAGTGTGTCCAACTGTGGCTAATCAGACCAATATGAGCTCAGAATGCTGTACTACAGGTTGAGCACAGATAATCCGTGTGGATATTTGGGGTGGATACTCCAAATCTGTGCTTCCTATATTACTTTGTGCTGTCTCAATTCTGCTTTGCTCATAGAGCACAGCACCCTTTCTGATATGGGCATGCCATGCTGAGCAATCCTATGCTAGTATCTCCCATGTCCCATAATCAAATCCAGAGTTCTTGAGAGAGACCTTGAGAGTGTCCTTGTCTCATTTCTTCTGGCCACCATGTGATCACCTGCCCCATGTGAATTCTCCATAAAATAATCTTTTTGGCAACCATGCATTTTGCATTTGAAAAACATGGTAAGCCCATCAAGTTGTGCTCTCTGTAGCATAGTAGATGATAACAGTTGTTTCTTGAATTAATTGAGTCTATACAATACCAACTGCTTGGCACATAGTAGGTACCTGATACATGTTTGTTGATTGATTAAAACAGGAATTCTTCATCTTTTTTATGTGTGGCCCTGGATCCCTTTGGCAGTGTTTGGTGAAACCTATGAACCCCTTCTCAGATTCATTTTTTTTATGGACATAAAAGAATATGTAGAGGATTATGAAGGAAACCACAGTTCTATTGAAATACAGTTATGAAAATACATGTTTTTTCAAGTTCATATGCTAGGATTTAAGAAGTCCTGCTTTAAGATTTATAGGTTGTTTTGTATAGGTTATATCTTTTGATCCTCTCAGCAGTCCTGGGAGTTAGGTGGATGATAGATTAGCTTTGAAAGAGATTTTAGACATCTCCATCATTTTACAAAGGAAGAAACTGAGGCTTAATGGAGACTACTCCATTTGCCTCCATGGCTAACATAACAGATCAGCTCCTCTATCAGCACTTCTATAAGAGGTCACTAAACTAGGAGTCAGTTAGACCTGGGTTCAAATCCTACCTCATCTACTCCAGTCCTCTCATTTTACAGATGAGGAAACTGAGGCTGAGAGGAGTTAAATACATTGTCTAAGGTTATATAGGTAGGGCAGAGAAAGGGTTTGAACCACAGACCTTTCTGTGTGACTCTGGGCAAATACTTATGCCTCAGTTTCCTCATATTTACAATGAAGGATTGGACTCAGTGGTCTGTAAGGTTCTTTCTAACTCCCTCTTGGTGACTTTATGATGTAAGGAATGCCATTTACTTCTACAGAGGCTTGAAAGGAGAAGCCCCAGTTTGTCTGCTAAATATCCCTTATAGGAGCAAATTTTACCCCCTTCTCAGCCGTTTTGAAGAGGGAATGAAGGTGGCAACAATAGCCTTGCTCTCTGTGGGGAAAGTGGCAATCTGGCTTTGCCTCTACCTTTATAGATGAAGAAATGAGGCTTACAGAGGTTAAATACCTTCCCCAAGGTCATAATTGGAGTTTGTGAAGGTGGCAAAGAAAGAAGGCTGAAAGAGAAAGAATTCTCAACTTGCCAGTGCCTAAGCCCCCCTGAGTTTGGGCTGATAGGATTTGCTGCAGTTTGGGAGTTTTGATAATGCCACTCTGAGCATCTGACCTGACCTCCCTTCTGTTCCCTTGGTGAGCTAATGTCATTGCTAGCAACAAGTTCTAATGGAGGCCTGAGTTGGCTGATGCATTTAATAACTGCCTATTGTTATGTGCCTTTCCAGACTCGGGAAGGGAGCTCACTTCTTTCTTTTGGGTTTACTCAATCATACCTCCTGTCTGCTGCTGCTGAGAAAACCACAAAGCAGCCTTATCCGGGCCTGTCTTCTCATTACCTTCGGATAAAGTAGCCACAGGCAGGATGTGGAGAGCTCAAAAAGAGGATTTTTTAGCAGAATGGGCATTTCTGTGTCTTTCTGCTCCCTCCAAAAACCACTGAGAAAATTTTCTCTTGGTAATCAGGGAATCTGGGAATGCATAGGCCAGAACTATGAAAAAGAAAGACATTTATGGAGAAAAGATTCTCTATCCCCCCCACCTCCTACTTCAGTAATCAAAATGAAATTTACTGTAAATCTGCCCTCCCCATCTTTTTTTTGACTCCGTGATGTTAAAGTGGACCATATATTCACCCACTCTGGGAACCAAGTCGATCTATGATCTCGTTCTGCCCCCTTAATCATATAGGGATCATCTGTACTAAGATTCCTAAAGGTCTCATCACTCTCAAATCCAATCAGTGTCATAGTTGCTGTCATTTTTGGTACTGTGAATGAGAACTCTCAATGTATCCATCTTACTTTGCCTTGGAAACCTTCTCTGAGGTCATTTTGACCTCTGTCTTGCCAGTCAACATCCACCATCATTACAAACACTTATAAATATCCACATGGACTGTGGCTTGATGACTTTTATCTTTAGAACAAATGATCAGTTAGCAAGCGTCAATTTGGCACCTAGCTAGACACTGCACTTGGCACTAAGGGCATGTAGATAAAAACAGGAAAAAAAAAATGCCTGACCTTAAGGAGCTTCCAATTATCCATTTTACAATGTGACTTTCTCCATTGCAGTTTTGATATATCATGAGTAGGCATAAGAAATTAAATGGGAATTTGGGGGGAGTTTTTTATAAGCAGCAGAGGACACACAAAGGTCAGCAGATAACAGAAAAAGTTAAGAAACTCAGAAATGTATAAATATATGTATAGTACTATAAACACGCCATAAAAGAAAAAGAAAAAATCAGACTTCTCAGGTATGAGGGAAGGGCCAAAATATTTTGTATGGATTTTCCAGATTGTGGGAGCCCCATGTCTCTAACCCCTATGATGTTGAAGGGATAACTATATATTCTACTGGAGATAATTGGAGGAGGATTGTACCTTAGAACTATATAGTAATCTTTTGATTAGACTTTAGCTCTTTTGGACCAGATCATAGGATTACAGCTTTTAAGCTAGAAGAGACCACAGAGGTAATATAGTTTGGATTGATGTTGGAATAGATGGCCAGAATGTCATCCCTAAGGCTAAGAAGATCAGTGACTTGCCCAAGGTCTCACAGCTAGCAAGTGTCTGTCACATCCTGGATTTAATCCCAGGTCTTTTGATTTCAAAGACAACAGTCCATTGCATCATAGCTTGAGGACAAAATTCTTTTCAGCTCTCTGAGCCATCTCTCTCCCAATATTTAAATGCCATGTAATTCTCTGACCTCCAAGAAATTGTTATGGACTGGTTGTGGTGATCCCATGTGGCCAGGCTGCCATAGATAGGAGACAATGCCTTGCAGTACAGAGAATACCATTCTCTATCAATCTCTGACTCAACTCATTTTTCTAAGCTTCTCACGTCCTGGTCTTCCCTTCACCCCTTTGTTATCTCAGCCCTTGGAAGTATTACAACTGTCTGCATTTAGCTTATGGAGTCCCAAGTTGGCTGATACGTTTAATAACGACCTATTGTCACATCTCTTTTCAAATTCAGGAAGGGAGCTCATTTTTTTTCTTTTGGACTGACTCCATCATGCATCCTCTCTGATGCTGCTGAGAAAAAATACAAAGCAGTCTTATGCTGGCCAGTTCTCTCATTATCCTGGGATAAAGTAGCCCTAAGAGCGATGTAGGGCATTCTGAAAGATTTTTAGCAGAATAGGCATTTCTATATCTCTGTGCCCCATCCCACTCCAGATTGAGCAAATTCAAGTTAGAAGACCAGGATTCAAATCTCTCCTATTGTCTTTGTGACCTTGGGCAAGGCATATAACTTGTCCTCATCTGTAAAATGAGGATTTATGACTGTAGAACTAAGGAGATTCTAATATCTTTGTATTGCTAAACACAGTAGACTGATAATTTCACCAAAAAAGCATTTTATTCAATTCAGCAAATATATATTATTGTTCAGACCTTTTTTTTATCAGATCCAATTCTTTGTGACCCTATCTGGGGTTTTCTTGGCAGAGATACTACAGTGGTTTGCCATTTACTTCTCCAATTCATTTTATAGATGAAGAAACTGAGGCAAACAGGGGTCGATGACTTGCCCAGGGTCACACAGCTAAGTCAATGTCTGAGGCTGGATTTGAACTCTCAAAAATTAGACAGCAGCTACAAAAGTGAGACAAAGAGCTTACATTCTATCCAGTGAAAGCACCACATACTTCTGATATAAAGTACAAAATCTTATACAAAGTGACTTTCAGATGTTAGAGAGAAACAGTCAGAGGATTCAGTTGGGCTGAGTATTGAAGGGAGCCAGGCATTCCAAGAGGTCGAGGGCTCATGTCTCATGGTGATGTAACATAGAAAGGTTGAAATGTGGGTAAATGAACTGGGTTACCAGGAAGGCGCAGTAAATGTGCCCCCACAATTCTGCCTCTCCTGTAATTATGTGATTTGTCCCATGTGTCTCTGTCCCGAGTTGGTGTTTAGCAGCTGCACAATTCTTTTGTTAAGATGTCTTGGTGATTGTTTCATTCTTTCTATAGAAAATGCTTCTTTATGAAAAGCCAAGTCCTTGGTCTAGGAAAACAAATGCCAAATATTTCAACACATCTTTCTTTCAGGTTGTAGACACATTTATTGTTTTCGGCAGAACTTAATTGCCTGCCTCCTTGGTTAGCTTTTTCTCCAGTGCATTGTGTCTAGCTTTTTATTGGACTTTCTGAGGACAGAAGGATTGGAGGGAGGCAGAAAGATATCACTTTTCTCCCTTCCTCTGGTCACCTTGTAGTCAACTGAAACATGGACACCAAAGTGTACCTTTGCTTAAAAAATATGGTCCCTGGGCTGTCTCTTTCCAGTAGTTCCTTAGCAGGGAACAGAATATGGCAACTCATTTCCAATGGGAGCAAAGCTTGCTATTTTTTGCTTTCTCATTCTGCCATAGTTAAGATGTTAATAGAATTAGGAAGAACTTGCAAAATGTGGGCTAGCCATGCTTGGCAGTTACGTTTAGTGATACAAAGATTTTAAAAATCTACTTAGTTCTTTCTGTAATTCCCAGAGAAGAAAAAAAGCAAAATAAAACAAAACTAACTTATGATGAAGCATGAAGTGCTTCCTCCAGATTAAATCAAGCCTCTGATAAAAACTGATGTCACAGTAATTTGGTCTAGGTTGAAATTACGTACTCAGATTCTGGTCCTGTTGGCAAGTCTGACTCATTGTCTCCTCAGCCCCTACCTTTTCTCTCCCCTACTTGTCTCTGCCTTCACTCAAAGTGAGAACCTGAAAAGACCTTAGCTTTAAAGGGCCAGGGTCTCCCACTGAATCTTGGGCCATCTCCAGTCATCCTGATTGATATTTGACCACTGTACCCGCGTGACTCTGGAGGAGGAAGTGAGGCTGCTGACCTTTCACAGCCCTCCCTCCCATAAATCAAAGTCAATTGCAAGTCATGGCATCATCTCCCTGATGTCAAGGTCCTCCTTGAGAACAAAGGACAAACCACAGCCACAACTCTGCCTTCCGCCTCAGCACCAGGACAATAAAGGAGCTCCTGGGTCTGGAATCAGGAAGACCTAACTAAGTTTGAATCTTGCCTCTAGCACTTATTTGGAGGCAGCAAGGTGGTTCAGTGACTAACTGCACTTGACTTGGAATCAGGAAGACTCATCTTCCTGAATTTAAATATGACATCAGATATATCCTAGCTGTGTGATGCTGGGCAAGCCATTTAATCCTATTTGCCTCAGTTTCCTCATCTGTAAGATGAGGTCAAGAAGGAAATGGCAAACCCACTCCAGTATTTTTGCCAAGAAAACCCCAAATGGGATCATGAATAGTCGGACCTGACTGGAAATGACTGAACAACAAAATTAGCACTTGTTAGCTATGGCCTAGGCAAGTCTTCTAAACACTCCAGCTTAGTTTCCTTATCTTCAAAATGGGGATAATTTTGCATGACTACACATGCCTAACCTATGTTGAATTGCTAGTCTTCTCAATGAGGGACGGTAGGGAGGGAGGAAGGGAGAGTTTTGAAAACAAATATTAAGAATTGTTTTTACATGTAACTGGGGAAAAACAAAAACTAAATGAAAAATAGAAAGATAAAAAAATAAGCCATGATACTATAAATAAAGCTTACCTCCTAGAGTGCTTGTGTGGGTCAAATAAGATAACATAGGTTGGATATTTTGCAAATTTCTATGTGAAGTTGCAAAGTTCTATGTAAATGTTTGTTGTTATGAGTTTGACCCCAGTTTTGGCCCTGAGGAAGGAAATTATAAGGAAAGATGCTGGTAAAATCTTTCTGGATTTTCCCTTTCCCCCCTTTCCCTCCCCTTATCTCTGTCTCTGTTGCATATCTCCAAGTCAGTCAATAAGTACTTATTAAACACCTACTATGTGCCAGGCACTGTGCTCAGCACACTATAGAGTTACAAAGAAAGGCAAAAGACAGTCCCTCTTCACAAGGATCTCCCCGTCTAATGAGGGGGGAGGGGAAGACAAGAAGCAAGCAACTATGTATAACCAAGCTATAGACAGAAATAGATATAATAATCAACAAGGGAAGGCACTAGCATTATGGGGGATCTCCTTGAAGACTATTTTTGTCTCTGGATTGCCAGCACCGCCCACTGTACTTGGCCAGAAGCCAGTGCCTAATTAATGCAGTTGAATTAAATGGAATTGATCAGGCATCATTGTTTCAGCTGATACCCTAAGTCTGTTCTTTCAATACATAAATTCAACACATATTTAATTCAAATGAACGAAACATTTACTGAATGTCTTCTGTGTACCATATGAAACAGCAGTGGTGTCATGGATAGAGAGTGGGCAGAAAGCCAGAAGACCTGGGTTCAAGTTCTGCTTCTGACCCACACTGGCTGTGTGACTGAGCTGCTGAATCTCTTAGTGCTCTGTCAATGCAATAAGACTCTAAGTTGTCAGGGCGGGCACTGATCTACATTGAGAGAGGCATTTTCCTCATCTGGGAGTTCTCTTTGCCAGTGAAATTGATGGTGAGGATAGTGGTGGTGGTGGCAGGGGTGAAGGTGAGGACAGTGGTGGTGGTGGCAGGGGTGAAGGTCCCCATCCCTGTTCTAGCCTGTGCTTGATGCTGGGGATAGAAAGACAAAAGCTAAGTGCTCTCTCCTTTCAGGAAGCTTATGTTTGCTACATGTGTAAGCGTATGAGTAAATACAGAATGATTTTAAAAAACAGTTTTCAGCAGGAGAGGGCTTACAACTGGTAGACTAACATGTAAACTATAAAGCTGTATCTCATGGCAGCACACACGTGTTAAGTTAAATTGAATAGTATTCCTTTAATTTGCATATGTTGAATAAAGAGTTATTGTCATCTACTCTCAAAGGGCAGCTGGGTAGCATAATGGATAGAGCACCAGGCCTGGAGTTAGGAAGACCTGAGTTCAAATCTGGCCTCAGACACTTAGTGGCTGTGTGATCCTGGGCAAGTCACTAATTGTTTGTTTGCTTGACTGTGAAATGGGGGTAATAACAACATCTGCCTCCCAGAGCTGCTGTAAAAATCTAATGAGATAATATCTGTAAAGTGCATGGCACAATGCCTGGAAGGTACGAGGGACTGTATAAACACTAATTCTTATTTTCATTGTTAAGGAATTTGGAATCTAGAAGAAGAGACGAGATATACACAAATAGAGTGTCATAAAAGATATTTATAGAGCATGTCTATGGATTACCAAGTGCTTTAAATCCACTATCTTATTTAACTGAACTACGACCCTGTGAAGTGGCTGCTACACATATTATTATCGTGCCCATTTTACAGGTGAGAAAACTGAGGCACAAAGAAGTCAAGTTATTTGCACAAGATCACAGAGTTACAGACCTAGGCTTTAAAATCATCTTGTTTAGCTCCCAAATCCACATTTCTTTCTACTAATCCAAAGCTGACCAGTAATATCAGTTTGAAATATAATAAACGCTTGTTGAGTGTCTGACTGACCATGAGATACTGAGTTTATATCTCTCCATCCCAGAAGCAAAGGCATGGCTTGAGTGGGCCTCTAAAATCTTGCCTCATGTGTTTTGACTCTTTGAGCTGGGCTCCTGATGCTCTGTTACCTACACACTCCTCCCCCCAAATCTTGCTTGGTTTCTTGCCCTGTCCCCAAGTTTGCAAGAATTTGAATCTATGTCCTGGATCTCTGCTTTCTGATCTCCTCACCATGACCCTTGACATGCCTAGTATGTATCATTCCTGCCATCATTAAGCTTCCTGGATTGACCTTCTCTGACTTGCCTATTTTGGGGTGCCAATCAACCCCATTCCTGCACAGCCATACTCTCAAGGCTTCTTCGTCTTACTGCTCCACCATCCCCCTGCCCCCAAAGCTGCCACAGATATCACCTCTCAAGCTTTCTTTCAGGCAGAGGGGGCAGTCCTCATTATTTTAGTAATGTTATATTGCACCCTGACAGTATGCTGGCTGTGAAGGAGAACGCTGGAGTCAGTCTGAATTCTGAGATAAGATTTAAATCTAGAAAGGACAGCAGAGACCTTCTTGCCCCAGCCCCACATTTTATAATGGGGAAGTTCAGTGCCAGACAGGTGAAGTCTCCTGCCCACAATTCACAAACCTGGCAAATAGTAGATCTGATTTTTAAACCTCAAGCATCAAATCCCTTCATCTTTTTGTGGTGAATGGTCAACAGGCATACAGGGTCATAGAATCATTGGTCTAGAGCTGGAGGAGAACTTAGAGGTCAGGCAGTCCAACCCCCGTTTTACAGATGAGGAAACTGAGGCCAAGGGAGGTTATGATTTGCCCAAGGTTGCCCAGGGAATAAGACTCAAAGAACTGTGTTATCCCCTGGTCTAATTTCTGCCTAATAAAAGCATGGCAAAGCTTCACTCTGAAGGCTTCAAGTAGACACTTGCTTTGACTTGTTTTCTGGGTTTGGAGGTGGATGAGAGGGGTGAGGATTTAATATTTTATTTGGCCAGTATAGACATAGTCCCATGGAAGCTGTCAGAGAGACTCCTTCGAACAAGGGGAGGGAGGCCCAGTGACAGTGACAATGGCCACTACAGGAAGATGAGAGGGCAATCGGTTCTCTTTTCTCCCTCCCTCTCGTCCTCCTTTCTTGTTCTCTTTTGCCATTTTCCATCCTAGGGAGGCTTAATGCCTCAATTGTACTTGTTCCCTCAGCTGTCTTCCTTTTCTGAAGGATTTACTTAATCCCCCCTAGCTTTTTAAGTGGCTGTCTTGATAACACCCAGCGCTGCCTGGCATTCTGTGACCTCACTTGCCTGGCTATATATTGTCAGAGGAAACAGATGACCTGTGTCTGGATTTGAACCCTGGCAAAACAAATCCCAAACTGGAGACAACTACCATGGGCACTCATCCTATTTCCTGTCCCAGTATTTTGACTGTGAACAATAGAAATTATGACTTCCTTTATTTGTGTTTTTTTCTCTCCTTGGGTGAGCCATTTATTTTTAAGTGCCAGGGAAAGAACACCAATAAACCAATACCTGGGTGAGTCACCAGCTATAAAGTAACCCTGATGGGGACATAACAAAGACACTGTTGTGTCTTTCAAAGCCACAGATCCTGAAAGCATGTATTTACTTTAAGACCCATTTATACAGCCAGGCCATTAGTGTACATCGGTGATATAACAAAAACTCGGCTCACTTGTCCAAACAGTGTTGCGTTACTGAACAAGAAGCCTTATTAAATGTTCTCACTCCCATTTTTCTCTGGATCTGGGAAAGACACTGAGCCACAGGTATGGCTAGGGCCAGGAGGTGGGAGTGAGATGCATAGCAAGCTGCTCTTGTGTGGAGGCAAGTCCTCAAACTGGGGCTGCAAAGGGGAGCCACAGAGGGAAGGGAGTCTCAGCTCTGATCAGCAGCTCTTCCTTTGGTGGGCATGTTTTAGGGAAGACAGATGGAAAAGGTTCTTGGGGTGGGGAGATGGGGAAGTATCTGAGTCCTGGGGTCCTGCAGAAGAGAAGGTTGGGGGGAGCTATAGATCATCTGCTTCTGTTACTACTTCTGCTTCCTTCTCCCTTTGTGCCCCCGGTGGGAAGAATGAGAACCGTAGCCTCATTCAGACAATCTGTCTGTGTTCTCTGTATGTTCCTTCTGGGTCCTATTTATATTATATTATCATATAATAATATAATATTTATATTATTATATGATATGATATATTACATTATATTAAATTATGTATATTATATTATACTTTCACTTAAGGGGTTCATTTATTTATAGGAACAAATTAGTTAACGTACAAAGTGCTTTGTAAAACGTAAAACATAAATGCTGTTATTGTTTTTATGGTAGCTAGGTGGTGCTGCAGTGGATAAAGTGCTGGGCTT
The DNA here is from genome assembly GCF_028372415.1 of Notamacropus eugenii. NCBI lineage: Eukaryota > Metazoa > Chordata > Mammalia > Diprotodontia > Macropodidae > Notamacropus > Notamacropus eugenii. The sequence continues at coordinate 279,780,910 of NC_092874.1, forward strand.
GGTCAAATCTGGCCTCAGACATGTACTAGCTATGTGACCCCGGGCAAGTCACTTAACTCTCCTGGCCTCGGTTCCTCCTCTGTTGTTGTTTGTTCTTCATTTTTAAAGAAGCCCAGTGACATAGCTGCAAAATGAGCTGAAGAAGGAAGTGGAAAACCACTCTTGAATTTTTTGTCAAGAAAACACAAAATGGGGTCATGAAGAGTTGGACACTACTGAAACAACTAACCAGAAACAACAAACTTGTTGTTGTTGTTATCATGACTATTATAGTGTCATTTATGTAGTAATGGAAGGAACTTTAGAGGCCATCTTATCCAACCTCTTAATTTTACAGACAAGGAAACAGGCCCACAGAAGTTAAATAACTTACTCAAGCTCACACTCAACAGTAACTTGCAGAAGTGGGATCTGAACCCAGGTCTTCAGACTTTAGAAGCAGTGGTCATTCTTCTGTCTGACCCTCATTTACTGAACCCCTGTACTATGGGAGGTACTGGCAGAAGATGCATTCATCCAATTTGTTCACCTAGTTCCCCAGTGCAGTCACCAGGTGAGGTGCCAGCCTTCTTCAAAGTCAAACAATTAAGTCTGAGAGGGAGAGAAAGCTAATAACTGGAGGTGGAGGATCAGGCTGGGCTTCTTGGTGTAATGGCAAGTAAAATAGGATCTTTTGCTGTTTTTTGTTTTACTAAAAGTGCCTCTGATTTTGAATAATGTGATTAAGGAGAATCTTTCCCACCCATTGATGGGCCTGCCCACTGTGGGAAGCTTGATTAAGGGAATTGTTTTGTAGGAGGGTCCCAAGTACCTTTCTGTTTTTGTTTTTTTTTTTTCTATTTAGGCACTGGATTCGGAGGGTTATGCCCTCTGGCTCTATAAAGTATATAAATACTCTGAAGATGAGGTTTTACTTTGGAGCTTACTGACTGGAAGTATTTCTTTGGCCAGAGAGACTCTGGGAAGCCCCTAAGGAGCACCTCCCCCAATTCCCCCCCCCCCCCCGCCCCCAACACACACATTCAGCTAAAACCTAGAAGTTGATGCTTCCCTCTCTGGTAACTGTGTATATATGTAATGGTCAGACATTTTGGAAGCATGTCTGTTGACTTTTGATTTCTCTGTATTTTCTCTGAAATTTTGATTTTGATTTTCTTTGATACCTGTGCTTGATTAAAGTGATTGTTAACTCCTTGAAAGCTGCTTTTCTTTTATGAATGCAGATCTTAAGAACCTGTGGTAGCAGGTCTCTCTGTGTATGTTGGGGTGCTTACTGATATTCTTGGGCACCAGACCTATGTTCTAGAGGAAGCTGGGGCTTTTGGGAGGCAGAGGTGAGGAGGAAGGACGTTCTAGATGCAGGAAATGGTTTGTACAAAAGGAATGTTGTCCATTGGGAACAGTAAGTAAGCCAATTAAATAGAGATTGTGAAATGAGATTGGAAGGCTGGAGTGACATTGAGGAGGGCTTTAAATATCACAATGAGCATTTTGTAGTTTATTTTCATAAAGACAATAGAGAGACATTGGACATTTTGGAGTGGGTGCATGGCATGGTGGTCTATGGCTTTGAAGCACCATTTTGGCAACTGGGTCAAGGTTGGATTGATGAAGGGAGAGACTGGTGGCAGAGAGAACAGATAAGAAGTCATTTCAGTAGTCCAGGTAAGAGGTGATGAACTCAGGTGGTGACTGTGTGACTGGTGATAAAGGGGGCAAATATAAAAGCATCTGTGAAAGAAGAGTAAAAGACTTAGCAAGTGATTAGATTATAGTGATCCAGAGGAACAGAAGAATCAAAGTTGACTCTTCAGTTGAGAACCTGAGTAACTGCAAGGATGGTGGTGCCATCCACAAAATGGGGTGGTTTGGAGGAAGGGTGAGTTTGAGGGGATATATGAGTTCTGTTTTGGCCCTGTTGAGTTTCAGGGGACAACGGGACACATAAGGGGGGATGCCCAGTGGCCAGAACACACTCTTTGGCAGTGAAAAGGATGCTTATCATACTGGAAGGCAGAGTAGTCTAGGATAAAGAACACTGGTTCAGAATGAAGAGGAATTGGGTTCAAATCCCAACTCTGCTACTTATTACCCATGTAACACTGGGAAAGTCTCTTAGTTTTCTCAAATGTAAAATGAGGGTTTGGACCCAGTGTCCTCTGAGGTTCTCTCTATCTTGTTGTTCAGTCCTTTATCAATTGTGATTGACCCTCTATGATCCCATTTGGAGTTTTCTTGGCAGTGATGCTGTAATGGTTTGCCATTTCCTTCTCTGGCTCATTTTCTGGATGAGGAAACAGAGGCAAACGGGGTTAAGTGACCTGCCCATGGTCACACAGCTCGTAAATGTCTCAGTCCAGATTTGAATTCAGGAAGAGGGAGTCTTCCTTACTCCAAGTTCAGTGCTCTATCCACTGAGCCACCTAGTTGCCCCTAGGAGAAGAAGGACTAGATTTGGAGTTCAGAGGTCCCAGGTTCAAATCCTGCCTTTATATACACTTACTACCTATGTGATTTTGGGCAACTTCATCTTTTGGGTCCTTAGTTTCTTCACAGATAAAATGATATAGGTGGCAACTTTGATGAGTTCTAAAGACCTTTCCAGGTCTAAATCTGTGATTTTATGACTTATCTATATCTCAGTTTTTTTCATCTATAAAGTGGGAAGGTTGGACTAGACTATATTTGAAGTCATTTCCAGCTCTAAATCTATGATCTTATGGCCTGTCTCAGTCTCAATTTTCTCACCTGTGAAATGGGACTAGATGACCTTTAAAGTCCTGTCCAACTGCACATCTCTGAGCCTATGATCTGTTATAACCCAGGAAGAAAAAAGACAAAACAAAACAGAGCCCATGTTTGAAGAATCTGCCTTCCTACTCCTAATCAGAAGCCTTACAGTGTAATAGCAGAGGATTAGACTGTGGAATCCATTTCTGCTAATGAATGTGTGGGAAGGATATTCTATGACTGAGATCCTCATGGTTTGCAACAGAGATGAAGAGAAGCCGATGCCCAGTAGGATGTGAAACATGCGAAAATCACTGCATTTGCTGCCAGATACTAGAGAGGCTCATACGGAAGAAACATGCTAAAATTAGTACATCAGATTACATATTGCTCTCACCACACACACACACACACACACACACACACACACACACACACACACACACACGCACACACTATTCCTTTTCCAAATCACATTTCTAAAAATAAGATGATGAAAATGCATCCTTCCCTGGGAGAGGGTGGTTTTCAGGCCCTGTGAGAGAGACCTACAAGGGAGACAAATCAAATGTGGGTGCTCAGAGACCCTATTCAGGGAGTGCCATTCACATCAGGGGGCTTTGGAACTGGGAAGAGGGAAAAACAATAAATTTAGCTTCCCAAAATAAAGGCCTACAGCTAAGAAAGCCTATTGCATTTATAAGATTCTCAAAAAAAAAATCGTGCAGAAAACATTGCCCTACACATCCTGACTAAGCATGATAGTTTTTTTGGGGAAGCTTATGGAGCCTATTACTCCACCCATCACTCTCCTCTCCCCCCATTTTTGATTCTTTCATATGTCCAGCTACTGTCACTTAAGGAGAGACTTGAAAGCAGTATGGAAATAATATTGTTTTAATTTCACCTCCCCTAACTACATACAGGGGCAGCTAGGTGGCACCATAGTGGATAGAGCACTAGGTTTGGAGTCAGGAAGACTCATCTTCCTGAGTTCAAGTCTTTGCTTCAGATACTTACTGATTGAGTGATCCTGGGCAAGCCACTTAAGCTGTTTCCCTCAGCTTCCTCTTCTGTAAAATGAGCTGAAAAGGAAATGATCAAACACTCCGGTATCTTTGCCAAGAAAATCCCAGATGGGATCACAGAAAGTAGGACATGACTAAAAGTGATTGAACAATCACAACAGCTATCCATAGCCTATCAGAGCATTCATCTAGAACTTGAAAGGACTTTCCAGTTCAACCTCCTCATTTTACTGATGAGCAAACTGAATCCTGGAGAATTCAGAGGACCATAGATTTAGAGCTGGAAGAATCCTTGGAAATCCTTTCCTTTTCATTTTACAAATGAAGAAACTGGAAATTAAGGAATTTGATGATGGCCACCTAGGTAAAAAATATCCAAGGTAGGACATGAACTCAAGTCATTTGATTCTAGGACCAGTGATGGCTCTACTGGACCACCATTGTTCTCTGAGTGTTATCTGAGGAGTCACTGTCCCTTCCGGTGCCTCAGTTTACTCTTCTGTAAAATAGTGAACTCTAAAATCCTTTCCACCTCTGTCTTTGATCTAGGACCCTTTATTCCTTTAGTTTTTGTTGTTGTTATTCAGTTATGTCTAACTTGTCATGACCCTGTGAACCATAGCACACCAATGCTATCTCTGAAGTTTTCTTTCTTTTCTTCATACTATCAATTACAATTTTAAAGCAACCACTTAACACTGTGTGCCCAATATTTTCATACTTTCACATTGCTGTTGTTAAGTTTTATTTGTTTATTTTTATAATTATTTTATTTATTTTCAGTGTTCTACAATCATTTCCATCTATCTTAGATGTTTTCCCCCTCCCTCCCCTCTTCCACCTACCTTTCCATTCACTCCCTGAGATGGCATACAATTTTGTATAGGTTCTACTCATACATTCCCATTAAATACATTTTCACCTTAGTCCTGTTGCATGGTAGAATTAAAATGAATGTGAGAAATCATAAAACAAACCAAAACATAATACAAAAGAAAATGATCTGCTACATTCTGCGATCGAATTCCATATTTCTTTCTCTGGATGTGGAAGGCATTTTGCCTTAAGAGACCACTGGGAGTTTTTTAAGTCCTTGCATTGCAATGAAGTACTAAGTCTACCAGAAAAATTCCTCACACTCTGTGGTTGTTGCTGTATACAAAGTTCTCCTGGTTCTGCTCCTTTCACTCAGTATCAGTTCATATAGGTCTTTCGAGGCCTCTCACAAGTCTTCCTATTGATCATTTCTCATATCACAATAGTATTCCATTACATTCATATATCACAGTTTATTCGGGCATTCCCCAATTGATGGGCGTCCCCTTGATTTCCAGTTTTTGGCCACCACAAAGAGAGCTGCTATAAATATTTTTGTATATGTGGGACCCTTTCCGATTTTTATGGTCTCTTGGGGATACAGTACTAGAAGCGGTATTTCTGGGTCAAAGGGTATGCACATTTTTGTAGCCCTTTGGGCATAGTTCCAAATAGCCCTCCAGAATGGTTGGATCAGCTCACAGCTCCACTAATAATGAATTAGAGTTCCAATTCTCCCACATCTTCTCCAACATTTATCATCTTCCTGTTTTGTCATGTTAGCCAATCTGATAGGTGTGATGTGGTATCTCAGAGTTGTTTTGATTTGCATCTCTGTATTCAATAGTTATTTAGAACATTTTTTCATAAGACTATAGATATCTTTAATTTCTTCCTCTGAAAACTGCCTGTTCATATCCTTTGACAGTTTATCAACTGGGGAATAACTTGTGTTCTTGTACATTTGACTCAGTTCTCTATATATTTTAGAAATAAGGCTTTTATCACAGATACTAGTTGCAAGAATTCTTTCCCAGTTTTCTGCTTCCCTCCTAATCTTGGTTACTTTGCTTTTGGTTGTGCAAAAACTTTTCAGTTTAACGTAATCAAAATTATCCACCTTGCACTTCATAGTGTTTTCTGTCTCTTGTTTAGTCAAAAATTCTTCCCTTCTTCATAAATCTAATAAATACACTATTCCTTCTTTCCCTAATTTGTTTATAGTATCAATCTTTTACCTAGATCATATACCCATTTGGACTTTATTCTTGTGTATGGTGTCAGGCACACACCTAGTCTATACACTTGGTCTATGCCTAGTTTCCACCACATTGTTATCCAGTTTTCCCAGTAATTTTTGTCAAACAGTGAGTTCTTATCCCAGCATCTGGGGTCCTTGGGTTTATCAAACAGTAGATTGCTATATTCATTGACTACTGTGTCTTGAGTACCTAACCTATTCCACTGGTTTACCTTTCCATTTCTTAGCCAGTACCAAGTGGTTTTGATGATTGCTGCTTTATAATACAATTTGAGATCTGATAGAGCTAGGCCACTTTTCCTAGCATTTCTTTTCATTAGTTCCCTTGATATTCTGGACCTTTTGTTCTTCTAGATGAATTTTGAAATTATTCTTTCTAGCTCTAGAAAATAATTAACTGATAGTTTGATTGGTATGGCACTGAATAGTAAATGAATTTAGGTACAATTGTCATTTTTATTATATTAGCTCAGTCTACCCATGAGCAACTGATGTCTTTCCACTTACTTAGATTTAACTTTATTTGTGTGAAAAGTGTTTTATAATTGTGATCATATAGTCCCTGGGTTTGTTTTGGCAGGTAGATTCCCAAATATTTTTTAGTGTCTGCTCCCCTGAAGTTTTCTTTTTTTCTTTTTTTTTGAAGTCTTAAGTTGTATTCTTCTTCCTCTTTTTTAAAAATTTATTTATTTAACTTTTAACATTCATTTTCACAAAATTTTGAGTTCCAAATTTTCTCCCCATTTGTCCCCTCTCCCCACCCCAAAACACTGAGCATTCTGATTGCCCCTATCACCAATCTGCCCTCTCTTCTATCATCCCTCCCTTCCCTTGTCCCCATCTTCTCTTTTGTCCTGTAGGGCCAGATAACTTTCTATACCCCTTTACCTGTATTTCTTATTTCCTAGTAGCAAGAACAGTACTCGACAGTTGTTCCTAAAACTTTGAGTTCCAACTTCTCTTCATCCCTCCCTCCCCACCCCTTCCCTTTGGAAGGCAAACAATTCAATATAGGCCATATCTGCGTAGTTTTGCAAATGACTTGCATAATAGTCCTTCCATCCTATCCTGCCCCCCATTGCTTCTATTCTCTCTTTTGATCCTGTCCCTCCCCAAGTGTGTTGACTTCAAATTGCTCCCTCCTCCCCATGCCCTCCCTTCCATCATCCCCCTCACCCTGCTTATCCCCTTCTCCCCCACTTTCCTGTATTGTAAGATAGGTTTTCATACCAAAATAAGTGTGCATTTTATTCCTTCCTTTAGCAGAATGTGATGAAAGTAAACTTCATGTTTTTCTCTCACCTCCCTTCTTTTTTCCCTCCACTAAAAAGTCTTTTGCTTGCCTCTTTTATGAGAGATAATTTGCCCCATTACATTTCTATCTTTCTCCTCCCAATATATTTCTCTCTCACCACTTAATTTCGTTTTTTAATATACAATCCCATCCTATTCAATTCACTCTGTGCTGTGTGTGTGTGTGTGTGTGTGTGTGTGTGTGCGTGTGTGTGTATGTAATCCCACCCAGTACCCAGATACTGAAAAGTTTCAAGAGTTACAAATATTGTCTTTCCATGTAGGAATGTAAACAGTTCAACTTTAGTAAGTCCCTTATGACTTCTCTTTGCTGTTTACCTTTTCATGCTTCTCTTCATTCTTGTGTTTGAAAGTCAAATTTTCTTTTCAGCTCTGGTCTTTTCATCAAGAATGCTTGAAAGTCCTCTATTCATTGAAAGACCATTTTTTCCCCTGAAGTATTATACTCAGTTTTGCTGGGTAGGTGATTCTTGGTTTTAGTCCTAGTTCCTTTGATTTCTGGAATATCATATTCCATGTCCTTCTATCCCTTACTGTAGAAACTGCTAGATCTTGTGTTATGCTGATTGTATTTCCACAATACTTGAATTGTTTCTTTCTAGCTGCTTGCAATATTTTCTCCTTAACCAGGAAACTCTAGAATTTGGCCACAATGTTCCTAGGAGTTTCTCTTTTTGGATGTCTTTCAGGAGGTGATTGGTGGATTCCTTGAATACTTATTTTGCCCTCTGGTGCTAGAATCTCAGGGCAGTTTTCCTTGATAATTTCATGAAAGATGATGTCTAGGCTCTTTTTCTGATCATGACTTTCAGGTAGTCCCATAATTTTAAAACTGTCTCTCCTGGATCTATTTTCCAGGTCAGTTGTTTTTCCAATGAAATATTTCACGTTATCTTCCATTTTTTCATTCTTTTGGTTTTGTTTTGTGATTTCTTGGTTTCTCATAAAGTCATTAGCCTCCATCTGTTCCATTCTAATTTTGAAAGAACTATTTTCTTCAATAAGCTTTTGAACCTCCTTTTCCATTTGGCTAATTCTGCTTTTGAAAGCATTTTTCTCCTCATTGGCTTTTTCAACCTCATTTGCCAATTGAGTTAGCCTATTTTTCAAGGTGTTCTTTTCTTCAGCATTTTTTTGGGTCTACTTTAGCAAGGTGTTGACCTGATTTTCTTGCTTTACCTACATCTCTCTCATTTCTCTTCTCAGTTTTCCCTCCACCTCTCTAACTTGATTTTCAAAATCCTTTTTGAGCTCTTCCATGGCCTGAGCCCATTGAATATTTATTTTGGGTGTTTGGGATACAGAAGCCTTGAAGTTTATGTCTTTCCCTCATGGTAAGCATTGTTCTTCCTCGTCTGAGAGGATGGGAGGAGATATCTGTTCACCAAGAAAGTAACCTTCTATGGTCTTATTTTTTCCCCCCCTTTTCTGGGCATTTTTCCCACCAGTGACTTGAGTTCTGAGTTTCCTCTCCACACCCACCTTGCCTCCAGATCCACCCAGCCAGTGCTTGGGGTCTGAGATTCAAATGCTGCTTCCCAGCCTCAGGGCTTTCATTGGGAGTGGGGCTGCTATTCAGTGTGAGATTAAGTTCAGCTGCTCAGGTGGGGGCAGGGCTGCCACATGGGGCTCAGTTCCCTCAGGGTTTATGCAGAGACCTTCAACAATGGATCCAAGCTCCTGCATGCTTTGGGGGCCCCTGTCCGCTGCTGCCTCCACTGCTGCCTCCCGAGGGGGCCTGAGTTATGGGGACACCCCACTCCCCTCTTGGTGAGCCAAAAAGACCCTCTCACTGACCTTTGGCACCTATGGGTGGAGGGACCTGTGAGGCCGCTAGAGATTCTGTCCTTGAAGCCTGCTCCTGTCTGCTCCTCTCAGTGCTGTGCCAAGGCAGGGCTGAGCTCTGCTCTGGGTCAGGTGCATGACGGATCTTTTGTGTCAGTTTTTCAAGTCTCTCTGGAACAGAAATCTCCTCTGCTCAGTTGTTCTGTGGCTTCTGCTGTTGCTGAAGTTGTTGGGAGTTCTTCTTTACAGGTATTTTATGGGCTGTGGGTTCGGAGCTAGCATATATGTATCTTTCTACTCTGCCATCTTCCCCTGAAGTTTTCTTGCAAAAGATTCTGGCATGGTTTGCCATTTCTCCCTCCCGTGGCAAACAGAGGTTGACTGACTTGTCCAAGGCCACATAACTAGGACATTTCTGAGGCTGTACTTGAACTCAGCTATTCCTGACTACAAGACCAGCACTGTATCTATGATGCCACCTACCTGCCCATAGTCCTTCATCCCTCTTTAAAATCAAGGGGTTGTAATAGATCATAGACTTAGCTGGAAAGGAGTTCAGCAGTCATCTAATCTAATTCCAGAGGAGTAAACTGAGGCATGGGGAGATTAGAAGACTTGCCCAAGGTCACACAGATACTGGGTGACAGAGGTAGGATTTGACCTTGGATCCTGCATCTCCAAATGGATTGCTCTTTCTGGACCCTATGATCTCAAAGTTCTCTTTAATGTATTGAGTGATCCACTGAGCATTACTTTTACTGAGCACCTGTTACAAGCTGTATGTTTTCAGTCCCAGAATATGGCTCCCACATAATCATTAGCAGAAACAGATCCCATGGTCATCATTGGCTGTTATACTGTGGTATTTCTGAGTAGGAGTGCAAAGGCAGATTCTCTAAACACGGAAGCATTTTGTTTTGTTCCCTGAACCTCTCAGCCTCTGGTCATATGGAATCATGTCCTTATAGATTTTGAGGTGGGGAGGACTTCAAAGATCACTTAGTCCAACCTTCCAGTTTTACAGATGAAGAAACTGAGTCTGCCACAGGTCTGTGATTCTATAAGGTTTGGGATTGTCACTGGGGTGGATGGATGAATCAGGGTCAACTGTTAGTCAACTAGCCTTTATTAAGCATCTGCTGTGTGCCAGGTACTGTGTTAAGTGCTAGGGAATACAAAGAAAAACAAATCAAAAAACAGCAAAACAACAGCAAAAAAATCCAACCGGTTCCTCTTATCAAAAAGCTCCCAGTCTAACGGAGAGACAGCTTGCAAACAAATGTGAACAAATGAGAAATACAGAGTTGTGAGATTTCCCTTAGGATGAAAGTTATTTTATCCCCAACAGAATTTTCCCCCTGGGGCAAGTGGAGCTATGTTATGAAGGAGTCAGGATTTAGGCTAACCTTCTGCCAAGTAACTTTTCTTGGCTGGTTCATTTTAGTCCAGAATGAGATAGAATAGACTTCAGGAAATGAATGACCAAGTGGTCTCCTGTATGACATTTTGGTTTCTGGACAGATCTCAGGAATCCCACTCTTCTCAAAGGGAGAACACTTTGGGAGGTGAATGAATGGCCTCTCCTGTTTCCCTAGCTTTGTTGTAAAGCAGACTGAACAACACACTGGCCTTTCTCCACATGTATCCTTGCACTGTGAATGACGCATTGTCAGCCCTGACATCTGGTACTGCTACAGGAGAGAGGGAAACAGGTGTGTTTGCTGACAAAACTGGCCTCCCTGCACTACTGTCATACCTCATAAACTGAGAAAACACCTTTTGAATGGCAGACCCTGCAGTAAGTCCTTATGGCTCTGGGAGAGCTTAATTTGCTGAGGTCCTAATGGCCCCTTGGGGGTCTAGATTCCATCTCTCTAAATCCTCCTCATTCCTCAAGGGCCAGTTCTATCCCTGCCTTGTTCAAGATTCTTTTCTTGACCTTTTCTACCTCTATTGATTCCTTCTCTGAATGCCCTTATTGTATGCTCTCAGCCCCTCACATTTTGACATTTTTTCATATTCCTGTCTTGCTGTGTCATTGAACTTTTATGTGTATTGGGGGACTATCTGACTCCAATCTCTTTTCCTAGCCTCCTTTCCCACTACATCCACCCATCCAACACATGCCTGGGCAAATTCTCTCCCTCCCACACTTAATAGTTTCCAATTACTTGTAAAGATAATTTTCACCATATTCACTTTTATAAGATTATGAGTTCCAAATTTGTTCTCCCTCCCCCCTCCACAAAAAAGCAAGCAATCTGATATATATTATGCATGTGCAATTAAACATATTTCCATATTAGTCAGGTTGTGAAAGAAGAATCAGAACAAAAAAGAAAATCCACAAGAAAGAAAAAATTGATTAAAAAAATAGTATGTTTTGATCTGCATTCAGACTCCATATTCTTTCTCTGGATGTGGATAGAATTTTCCATCATGTGTCTTTTGGAATTTCCTTAGCTCATTGCATTGTTGAGAAGAGCTAAGTCTAACAAAGTTAGTCCTTGTGCAGTGTTGCTGTTACTGTGTACAGTGTTCTGGTTCTGCTCACTTCACTCAGCATCAGTTCATATAAATCTTTCCAGGTTTTTCTGAAATCTGCCCGATCATCATTTCTTATGGAACTATAGTATTCCATCACATTCATATGCCACAACTTGTTCAGTCATTCCCCAATAGATGGACATTCCCTCAATTTCCAATTTTTGCAGGGCAAACTTTCTGCTCCCAAACATGCCTCCATACTTGCTCACCTTCAGGAAAACTGATGCTGTTTTCCATACCTGGAATGCCTTTCCTTCCCATCTCTCCTTATCCTATCCCAGAAATAGGCTTGTAGATTTAAAGATGGAAGGGACCTCAGGCCATTTAGTTTATACTCTCTCATTTTGCGGAATGACTTAATCAAAGTCATATAAAAGCCTGTAGATCTCAAGATGAAAGGGAGGCTGGAGACCAGTTAACTCAATCCTTTCATTTTATAGACTAAGTCCCAGAGAATTCCCAAGGTCACAAAGGTAAGAAGAATCTGAAGTAGGATTCTAATACTGGTCTTGTTCACTCCAAGGTTTGCAGTCTATCTGTTGTGCTGCCTGGGTACCTCTAGTAGATTCTGTCAAGCTAGAAACATTCTGAGTATGTAATCAATGAAGGAGTCTGTTGTTTTATGGTCAGCTTAGCTTGAGTTTGGAGAGGTTAGTTTTCTCTCTCTCTCTCTCTCTCTCTCTCTCTCTCTCTCTCTCTCTCTCTCTCTCTCTCTCTCTCTCAGTAAATTTTTCTGGTTCTGGTAACTCTCTAAAATCATTTACTAAGTAATATAGGGACTGAGATCAGTGCCCCTGTACAGAGCACTCAGATTGATGAAATAATCCCAAAACAAGCTCTTTGACCACTCCATGATGCATTTCCAGATACCCCCAGCTGCTTATGTCTTCCCTCTTAAAATTATCTCATATTTATTTTTGTATGTATTCTGTGTATATTTATATAAAGTATCCCAAGTCTAGCTTAAAATGGCACTGAAACTTTTGGGACATTCTATAGAAGACTGTGTTGTCTTCCCTGTTAGAATATAAGCCCCCTGAGGGTAGAGAATGTTTTACTTTTGTCTGTGTGACCTAAGCATCTAGCACATTGTCTAGTATATAGTAGATACTTGATAGAAGCTTGTTGATTGATGATTGATTAATTAATCAATTCAGATCCTTAGCACACAACAAAAAGGGTATAAATATAGGTACAACACAGGCCTTGCTCTTGAATAGTTTATAATCTACTCAAGAGAGAGATGGGAAGAAGACAGATACACAAGGATGAGTACAAAGGAGTGTAAGATATGTGCAAAGGGGATATACAGACAAAGTGATAGGAGAAATGTGAGGAGAGAGTGATCTCACCTTACAGGCCAAAGTCAGGAAAAATTTCCCTGGGAAAGTACTACCTAGATTGCCTCTACTCTCAATTACTTGAGAGTCCTTCCTTTGAACTCTCATAGCACTTAACCTGTACCTCTACCCAGCACTCTCATGTGTTACATTGGATTGTAGTTGTATGAGTATGTCGTGACTCCTTTACTTCTCAGTAAGCTTCATGAGGGCAAGAACCATGTCTGATTTTCTTCATCTTCTCCTTTTTCTTCTCCTTTTTCTTCTTCTCCTTTTCCTCCTCCTCCTCCTCCTCCTCTTCTTCCTCCTCCTTCTAACATTCATTTCTTTGATGACATCCTTCAGTCCTTCTTGGTGGTTCCTTATTTATTACACCTTGCAGTCTTCTCAGACCCATCATGCACTTCTCCTTGCCTTCTGATTCATACTCAGTTTCGAATCTTCAGAGAAAGTCTGATTCCATGACTCTCATTCACACAGCAACAATGATAAAATATTGGTATCACCAAACTGGGCTTCTCTTTTTAGAAGTTTGTAGTTGTTAAAGGAGTTTTGTAACTTTTTTTTTTGATAATCTTTTTCAATTTTAGACTTGAATACTAAAACAAATACATAATAAAAAGAAACATAAGCTTAAATATCAAAACTTGAATATAAAATAAGAAAAGAAAAAATATCATGTGCACAGCAGAACATGAGAGAGAATTGACTTAAAAACATTTAGTGATAAATTTCCATTTCAAGAAAACCAAAACTGCACATTGTGTTAAAAGCTGTCCATCTTTCTTTGCTTCCTTGTAGGTTGTCTTTTGTTCTCTGCTATATACTTTTTACTTTGTTCTCCCCCCCCCTCCCATTCCCTCCTTCTCAGACTACAATTAAGTGTTCATATATTTATATATAGATATAGGCATACACATATACATATATACTTCTTTCTAAATTTCAAAGACTTTTATACTCTTCTAGATATACATGCATCGTTCCCTCTTAAACTCACACCTGATGAAAGTAGGTTTCTAGAAATACCATCCCTCCTTACTCATCTGATTCATCCTCTTGCTCCTCATTTATATAAGATAATTGCTCTTTTTAGCTGTTGCTGAATAGTTTTACTTTTTAAAGTTATATCATGCTCAGGTCTACCCAAATCTTTCTTATGAACTTCACCATTTGCCAACAACAATCTTAGGCATACTTTTTAAATTTTACATACATAAAAAGTAAAGAGTCTGCCTTTATTGAGTCCCTTGTAATTAACCTTTGGTATGTGCCTCTTGGCTCTTGTATATCAAATTTCGTATTAAGTTTAGGTTTTTTTTTTTTTTTTAACAAAGTTCTGAAAGTCGGACAATTCATTAAATATCCATTTTTTTTTTTCCATTTAGGATTATACTTAGCTTGGCTGGGTGTGAGATTTTTGGCTGGGGGCCCAGTTCTTTTGCTCTTTGATATATAGTGTTACAAAACTTGCGATCTTTTAGTGTTGCTACTCCTAGATCTTGTATGATTCTAATTGTGGCACTGCCATATTTAAATTATTTCTTCTTGTTGCTGAGCTTTGTAATTTCATGAGAGCAATCTGACCCACTTTCCTCATCCTTTATTGATCCAGAGGCTTGATTCTTGTCTCTTTATATTGACTTCTCAAATTTTTACCCTTTTAGACAATCTCTATAGATTGTTCATTAAAGAGCATGTCATAATCAGAAGAAAATGCATTCTTCCTCTACTTGACTTTTTTAATGTGAATGGTTAGACCAAACTCTTGTGTGGTTATGAGTTTCATCTGGAAGTTTCTGAAATGATTGATGAGCACAATGCTATCCAGAAGCAGAAATGGTATTGAAATCAAATAGAAAAGGTTCTCTGCCAGGTTATCTATTGATTTACAAAACTACAAATTACCATTATCTATGTTGTATTGCATTTTTATTTATTTTCTTACCCATTTCCCTATTATATTTTAATCTAGTTTGGTCTGTACTCTTATTGAGTTTGACTCTAACCTAGAAGAGTTTATCTGATTCTGTGAGAAACCTCTCTTTATATTTCACATTTTTCTAGATTTTCTCCATGATGGTGGTGAGCATCTTTGAGAAGCATTTTTCTACCTGTTACATGCCTCACTTAACAGGAATAATTAGAAAAAGAAAAACATTGAAAAAGATTATCTCTGATGTTAGATATTGAATCTTTAAAGGTATCTTGAATACTTTTGACTTAAGCATGGGATATATAGCATGTTGAAAGACAATCTTTAAGGTGGTGCTTTGTGTTAGTAAATCAGAAGTTAAAAATAATCAACAAAAAATAAGGACTGTGAGATTCTGTGTTCTCTTTACATTTCAGCCAGTTTTTCAGTGGTAAAGATATGGACTAATTGGGAATATTGCTTACAAGAACCTGCCTGTTCCATGCCAGTGCTCCTAGTGAGGATGCCCTTCATGTAAGTGTGGATGATTTTCACAAAAATTTATGTGGATTAGAAATTAGGCATATACATCAGGAGTGGTTGAGTTTTCTGTCATATTTTTTCCCCAGAATTCTTAAGAGATGTGTTTTTTTTTCAATACCTAGGATGTCTTCTCATCCTTCAGATATCTGAAGGAATTCCTTAACAGCCTCAAAGTTGTGTTGCCTCAAACACCAATCTCCTCTTTGTATATTTGATTCAATCTTGCTATTTCCTCTATCTCTGTTCTCTGCAGTGACCTTTCTCTTTCTCTACACATATCTCTGGAACTATGATTTTTTGGGTATAGTGCTTGCTCTACTTTCTAGGAGGGTCAAAAGGGTTCTTTTTTATATGGCTCTGCAGATCTTTTCCAGTTTTTTCTGATTATTGTACATCCATTTTTATCAGTAAATGTCCATGGGGTGATGGCTTAGTTGGATCTCTCACAGCACTTTCTTTAAATTGGTTTTATTGTTCATTGCTTTTCTCTGTTTTGCTACTTAAAATCTTCCATCATCCTACTCTATAAGATTTTAAAAAATGGATTTGTATTCCAAACCACTGTTGCCCTTGGCTGCCATATTTCTTTGCCTGGCAAGTAAGTCAAGCCTTTGCTAACTAAGGTGTATCTTGATCTCTTTTGATCTCCTTGTTTATGGTATTTGACTAAAATATTTAAACTTCTTTATGAGTTTATCATGACCTGTGTCTATGTCCTTTCTTTTATACATATTAAATTATTCATTGTCGATAACTTGTTTGCACAGGGCAGGACGACAATGTTTTAATTGCATGATGCATCCTTTTCGTATTATCATTATTCCTTCTAGCTTTGTTCTAATTTTGATATTTGCCCTAACAAATCAGTAGCCTGACTTTACACCAACAGCTTATTCTCAAATGACTTTGGTGTTGATAATGGGTAGTTTCCTTTCTGTTAAAATATAATCAGTTTATTGTTTTTGTTCTGTTACTCTATACTTTCATATACTTTGAAAATTTATTTGTACAAAGTGTAAAGTGTTTTATATAAGTGTTGCTCACTGATGAAAATTTTATTCTAGCATTTATGATTTCACTTTAACAAAGTGTGAAATTTCCTTGATGAATTTTGAGGAGGTGTCACTTCTTTTCAGTCTTGTCCACTCTTGGTGATTCCATTTGGCATTTTCTTGGCAAAGATATTGGAGCAGTTTGCCATTTCCTTTTCTAACTTATTTTACAGATGAGGCAAACAGGGTGAAGTGACTTGCCCAGGGTCACACAGCTAGTAAATGTCTGAGACCAGATTTGAAATCAAGAAGATGAGTCTTTCTGTTTCCACATTCAGAGCACCTGTCTACTCTTCCACCTAGCTGCCTAGGTATCACTGAGTTAAAACATTTTGGTGGCAAAATTCATGGGCACTAAAGACCAGTTGACAATTCAAAGAGGAAGTTAACCCTTGAACTATACTTAATCTTTTAAAAGAGGCCTGGAGGTCATAGAAAAAGGAGGGACTACATATAGATTATGGACTTGAGTCCCTGGGCAGAAGAAAACTTGTGAATCTGCTCCAGAGATGATGTCAGTAGAATAACATCATCAAAGAAGCAAAGGAGTTTCAGGATCATGCAGAGGTTTTGGACCAAGCAGAAGAGGATGTGGCAGAAGCAGAAGTCAGAATAAGAAGCACCAAGGTAGGGAGAGAGCCACCATGTGGAACAGCAAACCTTGACCTTGGACAGTGGTAATGTGAGTTATGTTGATTGTGTACGTCTAGGAGAGGAAATGACTTTCAACCTGTTTTGAGTTCTTTCCCCTTTTGGGACCCTCAACCAGGGTGATTTGAGTTTTGAGGACTGTATGGGGACCTGAGGAGTTAAGGTTCATCAGAAAGAAGGGTTGCTGAACTGGGTCATGGTAATGGAGAGGCCCAACCCTAAGGGCCCAACCCTAGCTACATATCAATAGAACCATCTGGGGGTTGGCGTTGGGGTTGGGGGAAGTGGAACTACTTACAAGAGGAAAGAAGAGTTCTCTTAGATCTAAGTTCTTTACCTTCTCTTCCAGTTCTACGAAATCTGGTCCTATAGTTTAAACTTCTGTGCAGAAAAATAAAGGGCTATTCCTTCCTTCCTTCCTTCCTTCCTTCCTTCCTTCCTTCCTTCCTTCCTTCCTTCCTTCCTTCCTTCCTTCCTTCCTTCGCTTATTTGCTCATTCATTCATCCATCTATCCATTCATTTGTTTGTTTCTTTCTTTTGGTGGAGACTGAGGCATGAGCCAAGTCTGATGTTCCCATGAGGCACCTTGGTGAGGATGCAATGATTGATTTCTGAGAGACATCTTTAGGATTGAGCCTAATGTGTATAACCTAGAACTTCCATTCTGGGCCACTAATTCATATGAACTTATTGACTGAGTGATTGCTGGACCACTTAGATATTTTGCAGGAATCCAAGGAAATCTTAAGGAAATTATTGAAGAAAGAGTCCTTGGAGGCCATGTTGGATTTTAATGTTCATTTCTTCCTCTTTTTCACCCATTACGATTTTAGGTTCTTGAGCTTAGCTTGTGATGTAGTGATAAGGTAGATCCTAGGTCAACTTAATTAAATCAACTAGTAAATTCACTCATCTTTCCCTCGATTTGTGAGTATGTAACTTTAACTAAAATTTCAACCAAGGGGCTGAAATCAGTAACCAACCCAAGTAGGCCATTTATATACTCCAGTAGCCTTTAATAGGGCTGATTTAAGACAAACTCTTTCCCTCCTCTGTCCCCTTAAGTAGTAACTTGTCTGTCACCATCTCAAGGGCTCTTTATAAGCATGGAAAGCTTCCACCTATTTTCTGACCCTTGAATGGGGCTGACTGTATCTTACATTCCAAGATGACAGCCACATCCTCTCACTTATTGAACTTGGTTAATTTATAGGACATTTTATTGGTCTGCACTTCAGCTGCTGCCTGGAGATCTCTTGTCTTGGCACTTAATAAGGTTAAGGGCTGCATTGATCTTAAGGCGCTCCTGTGAACCTTAACCCAGTAACCTGTTGGATATAGTACCATGACTTTGGAGGAAGAGATGCCATTCCTTTTGACTGAAAGAGTGTGCCACAATGCAGGTTGGGAGAAGAGGGAACTAAGTGAGAAGAAAGAAAAAGGTAGCTAGCTGAGAGAGAATAAGGAAATTGCTTCTCAAACCTGCCTTTTATGCTGGCTACTAATAGAGTTTAAGAGCCGCCGCCTGCAACAAAGCAATTTTCCCTTGACATTATATTACCAGGGAGGTAGAAATGTTCTCCTTCTGCCCACACAAAGAATTGGCCACCTTTGGGCCATTTTTTTCTTAATAAGGGCTGTATCCTAATAAAGGAAAGTGCCACTTCCCAGCACATGGGGAGTCTGTTGGCTACATTTGTAATGAAAAGGATCATAGAAGAGAAGGGTCATGTTCTGTTAGGAACACTTTTGCTCCATTAGCGATTAATAAGATATTCTTCATGGCCATGGATCCTAATGGACAGTGGACACTTCTTTTAGGGGGTAGCAGGGAAACAATGCGTGTTCTCACCAACTGGGGAACAGTTGAACAAATCATGCATGGCCATTTGAATGTGATAGAAAATTGTTATATCCTAAAAAATGATGCCTATGAAGAATTAGGAGAATCACAGAATGATTTGCATGAACTGATTCAGGGTAAAGTAAAAAGAACCGGCAGAGTGACCCCTGATAATAACGTCATCATCATCACCAATAACATTTATACAGCACCCATTATGTGCCAGGTGCCATGATAAGCACTTTACACATATTCTCTCATTTGATGCATATAACAATGCTAGGAGGCAGGTGCTTTTATTATCCTCATTTTACAGATGATGAAACTGAGTCAAACAGAGGTGAAGCAACTTACCCAGGATCACACATTTAGTGAGAACAAGACTAAAAAGCAACTAGCACAGTATTTTGTAATAGTGAAAGAGCTGGGTTGGACATTTCCAGTTGTGCTCTTTATTATCCATCTGAATGTTGGCAAGTCATTTTCCCTCTTGGGGTCTCAGTTTCCCCTTCTGTAAGATGAGTGCTTTAGATTAGATGATTTGAGTTCCATAGACTTTGAAATGTCCTTCTCTCTCAAGACCTATGATTCTAAGCCACTTAGCTTCACTTTTTAAATGAGGGGATTAGCCTAGTCCTTTCCTCTTCTGGATCCGTGGTCCTACAATTTGTCATAGCTTTAAATCCATAATCTTCATTATAGTGATCGACGTTGATGATAAAAGTACCTCCTTCCCTTTGGTAGAGTGGTGAGGGCCTATGGATATGGAATGTGGTATACGCTATCAGACATGGTAATTGTGACCTCTGTTTTTGCTTAAGTGCTGCTCTTTATTATAAGGGAGGATTCTCTTAAAGGCTTGGTTTAAGGAGAGATGGTTGCATTTTAAATATTAAAGGGAGCAGTAAAACAAAGAAAATGGATGCATTAAAATTTTTTAGTTATTTCTTATAGAAAATCATACTTCATTCCTGGGTTATTAAATATTTCTCTCTACTTGGAAAAAATTTTTAAATGGTGAGTAGTCATTGAGATCTTCTTTCTTCCTCCCTATCTCCTTCTCTCCTTCCATTTCTCCTTCTCTTTTCTTTCTTTCTTTCATTTTCTTTCTTTCTTTCTTTCTTTCTTTCTTTCTTTCTTTCTTTCTTTCTTTCTTTCTTTCTTTCTTTCTTTCTTTTTCTCTCTCTCTCTCTTTCTTTCTCTTCCTTCCTTCCTTTTCTCTCTTTTTTCTTTCCTTCCTTCCTTCCTTCCTTCCTTCCTTCCTTCCTTCCTTCCTTCCTTCCTTCCTTCCTTCCTTCCTTCCTTCCTTCCTTCCTTCCTCTTCTCTCTCTCCCTTTCTCTCTCTCTCTCTCTCTCTCTCTCTCTCTCCCTCCCTCCCTCCCTCTCTTTCCTTCCTTCAGTTTGGGGGAGGGTGGTATTCTGGTATTATTTCTAGTATAGGCAGAGTTCATAGGACTTTTCCTAACTGAGATAGTTTCATAGCAATGCCATGAAGAATATGGAAAGACCAGAAAGTAGTTTTAATCATATCCTGCAATAATCTGTTAGTCCCCCTATCGAGGGGGTGCAGTGTGGTAGAGGAGGAGGATGTCTGACACCAGCTCCATGTTTTCTGACCTTCCTCAGCACTCCATGCCCCCAGCAACTCTAGCCCACTCTCATCAGCCTTGTGTTATTGGACCTAACTGGCCTGGTAATATTGTTTCACCCAATGTCATGCTTTCACAAAACCAATTAAGGGTACTGGGTAGGGGTACGACTCTGATTAAAAAAAAAAGAATGCTATCTAATGGCTTACGAGCTTCAGATTTTTACCTGGAAAATATTTTAAAAGGCAATCTTTGGATTTCAATGGTAGCACTGTAACCTTGCGACAGAGGTCTTGGTTCATTATCACTCAGATTCTCTTCTCAGTTTTGTAACTTGTAGCAATTAAATGCATGTTATTAGGGACCAGCATAATAACTCCTGAGACTAGAAATTGAAGTACAATTTCTTTTTTCTTCACATGATGGACATTTACTGGGTGTGACTGGCATTACTGCCATTATTTTTAACGTTCAGATTCCTAATAACAATAGCGAACGTTTATATAGTATTTGAAGGCTTGCAAAGTGTCTCACATGTGTCACCACATTTGATCCTTGCAATGACTTTGTGAAGGAGGTGCTATTATTATCCTCAATTTATAGAGGAATTGAGGTCCAGGGAAGTTAAGGGATTTACCCAAGGCCACACAGACAATAAAATCCTCCAACTCAAAGGAGAATATTCTGTATTTTCCCCTATGGGCAGCTAGGTGTTAGAGTCGATAGAATAGCTCTGGACCTGAAGTCAGGAAGACCCAAGTTCCAATCTGACCTCAGACACTAGCCATGCAACCCTGCGCCAATCTCTTCTCTGCCTTAGTTTCCTCATCTGTAAAATGGAGACAACATCACCTGCCTTCTGGGCTGGCTATAAGTATTTGTAAAGGGCTTTAAGGACTATATGAATGCTAGCTGTTTATTATTATTAAGTACTCATTTGACACAGACCTATTCTGAATCTTTGAATCCCAGAGGTGGAAGGGACCTTAGAAGTTTTCTAGTCCAGTCTGTGCTTGAACAGGAATCTTCCTTGTGACATTCTTGCCAGGTAGTCATCCATATTCTACCTGCATCATGAATTCCAATGCTTTCTCTCTTTAAATTGATTCCTATTTATTCTCTGTGTAGCTTACTTTGTATATATTTCATTGTCTCCTCCATTAGATTATAAGCTCCTTGAGGGCAGGGGTTGTATTTTGCCTCCTTTTGTATCCCCTGAACTTAGCCCAGTGCCTTACACATAAGAGGAGTTTAATAAATGTTTGTTGATTGGTTGATTGGACAGTCTATTTGTCAGAAAGTTTTTCTTTATATCAAGTTAAAATCTGCTTCTGAAACTTTTACCCCTTGCTTATAGAAGTCAATACTTGCAGCCTAAATAAAATATTTCTAATTTCTCTTCCCTAACCCCTCAGATGCTTGAAAGCAATGATAGGAGCTCTATTGGGTCTACTTTTCCAAAGATTAACATCCTCAGTTCCTTAAAAGTAAACAAACAAAACAAAAACAGAAAACTCTTCTGTGACTTGGTTTCTAGTACTTTTACTATCTTGGCCACCCTTTTCTGAAAGTACTCCATCTCATCAATGTATCTCTTCAAATACTGTGGCTAGAATAGAACAGACATCCCAGGGATAATTTGATGAGGGCAATGGATCCTTCTGGATGGTATGGCAGTACTAATGCAGTCTGAGATTGCGTTAGCTTTCTAGACTACAGTAGACTTACAATTGACTAAAACTTTAAGTTACTTTTCACACAGCTGATTCTCTGTCCACTCCTCCTCCATCTTGGAATCAGGCAGTTAAATTTTTGGACCCTACTTAAGTTCCTTAGTGTAGGTCTAGTCTCTATTGAATTTCATCTTCGTAGATTTAGCCCACCGTTATAGCATGTTAAGGTCTGTTTGGATCCTATTTCTGTCATCCCTTAAGAACCGATATGATGTGGTAGAATGAACACTGGTCTAGGAATCAGAAGTGAATTCAGTTCCCAGCTCTAATGATTGCCAACCTCTCTTTCCAGACTGATTTCATATTACTTCCCCTAGCATCTCTTCATTCAAACAAACTGGTCTGCTTAATGTACCCCATACATGACCTTCAGTTTCCCACGTCTGTGCCCTTGTATAGCTCATTCCCCATATTTGAACACTCTTTTCTCACTTCTTGGAATCTCCAGCTCCTTTCCAGGTTCAACTCGAGGATCACTTTCCATAGAATGCCTTTTCCTATTGTTCTGGTTGACTAACTCCAATAATTTATTTTGCATATATTTTGCATATTGTGTGTGTGTGCGTGTGTGTGTGTGTGTTCACACAGATGCCATTTCCCTTTCCCTAGAATATAAGCTCCTTGTGGTGAGGGTCTGTTTAATTTTTGCCTTCATGTCTCCTACTACAGTGACTGACACACATTAGGTGATTAATAATGCTTGTTGTATTGTACTAAATTGAATAGTGTAAACCTGGGCAGATCACTTCACTTTTCACACTCTTAACACACTTATCTTCACCATCCTGGGTCTCTGTTTCCTTTACTGTAATAAGAGGAGATTAAATGCAGTGAGCTCTATCATCTCTTCCAGCCCTTGGCTCTATGATCTTTTGAAAATTGAGGTTATCACAGCATAAATTAGAGCATTATTTTTCACTTTATGAAGATATTCACTGCAGACTTTCTTTAAATAGCAAGCTTTCTGAGAGCATGAAAAAGGGTTTTGATTTTTAAAATTTGAATGATATGTAATATTTCAGAGATATTCCAAATGCTTAAAGTGAAGAATCTCTTGAATTGGTTGAATGGTGCCGTGATGGATTAAAGAAAGGCAGAGAGATTTAGAGGATAGGGTGCTGGACTTTGAGTTAACTAGATGTGAGTTCAAATCCTGAATCTATTTTAACTCTGAGCTATATGATCATGGATAAGTCACTTAATTGGCCTAAGCTTCAGGCAAGTCTCTTAAAGCTGAGCTCCTAAGTTATAGAGGGTTGTGATGTTCTTGATTGGATGGGGATTCTCACATTGAGGAAATCACAGATGCTTGATGTAATTGACATTGATGTAAGGGATTGGAAGTGTTGATGGAGCTTCTAGAATAATCTAATGTACCCCAGGGGCAGCTGGGCAAAATCTGGTTCTCAACTTTGGCATATCCAAATATCCAGAATATAATTAACTACTTATGGCAATCAACTCGGTTTTTCTTGGTTTAATTTACCATCCATCCCTAGACATTTTTGACTTCAATTGAATAAGGAGTCAACCACAAAGTCAGTTTTCTAGAAATAGAAATTCATTCAGAATGAATTCCCAGATTGAAGAGTTTTGATAATAATACTATCTCAAGTAGAGAAAGCATCATAGACTAAAAAGGCAGAAAGACTTGAGTAGATATTCCACTACTGATAATTACTAGTTGTATTACCCTGGTCAAGTCACCTAACCTTTTTGAGTCAGTTTTCTGAGCTGTGAAAGGAAGATGTTGGATCTCTAAGATTCCTTCAAGGTCTAAATTTATTATCTTATGAGTTCAAGTCTTGATTCTGATGTATACTGGCCATGTGATTATGGGCAAACCAATAACCCTTAGAACTCTAGCAATTCTTTGATCAGTAGTTCCAGTCTTTATTGGTAGAGGGAGTTTCTTCATCTGGGAATTCTTTACATCTGTGAAATCACAGGTCCAGCTAGGTGGTGCAGCAGATAGAGTACTGGGTCTGGAGTCAGGAAGACCTCAGTTCAAATTTGTCCTCAAACACTTACTAGTTCTGTGACCCTGGGCAAGTCACTTCACTCTGTTTGCCTCAGTTCACTCATCTAAAATGAGGTGGAGAAGAAAATGGCAAACCCCTTTAATATCTTTGCCAAGAAAATACCGAATGGGGTCAGGAAGAGTCAGACACACCAAACAGTGAGAACAACAAGGTCCATTCTAGGTCTAAGTCTATGAATCAATCATTTTAGAAGGCAAGAAATAGTTTCTGTGTTTCATTTTCTTGGAGGGCTTTCTAACTGCGGTACCTAGTATCATGCCTTACACACCACTACCACAGTCATCCTCATCCTCATGATCTTCATCTACCACTGCTATTATTACCTTCCCTTCCTCATTATCTTTTATTTATTTTATGTTTGTTTTCTATATGACAAATTCCCTGGGAGAATGTAATTTCCTTGAGAGCAGAGATTGTTTCATTCACTGTATTTGCATCCCCTGCACCTGGCACAGTGCCTGGCATATAGTACTTGATGAATAAATACTTGTTGAGGCTGGATGTAGTTGCCCACTCCTGTAATTCTTTCTACTGGGGAGATTGAGTGGGTCACTTGAGCTCAGAAATACTAAGCTCTAGTGAGCTGAGCCAATCAAGTGCCCACACTAAATCTGTCACCAATATGGTAAATTCTCAGGAATGGGGGCCACCAGGCTCCCTTAGGAGGACCTAAATGGCCTTGGGAAGAAAAGGAGCAGATCAAAGGTCCCAACCCAATAAGTAGTGAGATCAGTCTATGAGTAGCCACTGTACTTCTAGACTGCACAAGATAGGGAGATCTGGTCTTAGATGGATAGACAGACAGAGAGATGGGTGGATAGATCTGTAGATTAGTAAGATAGACTAAATATATGGATGGGTAGATAGATTGATGGATAGATAGATCTGTAGATTGGTAGCTAGCTAACTAGAGTAATAGACTGATGATTTTTAGATAGATATATAATTAGATCAATAGACTAGATAGATAAGATAAGATAAGATAAGTAGATGGGTAGCTAGATGTATAATAGACAGACAGATGAGTGGATAGATTTGTAGATCAGTAAGTAGATAGATTAGATATGTGGATGAAAAGATAGATTGTTGGATAGATAGATAAAGTTGATGGATTGGTAGCTAGGTAGATGGATAGATGAATAAATGAGTAAATGAATAAATGCTTGCTGATCAAGTGATTGATTGTATATTGTGTACATATACTATATGTGTGTGTACATGTGTGTGTGTTTATTGTCTCCCTCAGCAAAGCATAAATTCATTGAAGGTAGGGGATTTTCATTTTTTACATTTGTATCTCCAGCATGTAGCACAATGACTGGCACACAGAAGGTGCTTAATACATGGTGGAGTGATTGAGCATTAGGGATATTTCATAGCTCTTTTAAGTTTGCAAATATGTTACATACATTTTCTCATCAGAATCTCAAAAACATAGCCTGTAAAGCGAGTACTACAGTTATTATCATCCCATGGGAATTTAGAACCAAGATTGTAGCTGGTAAATTCCAGAGGTAGAATTAGAATGCATATCTTTAAAGGCCATTGAGTTCAACCCTTTCATTTTACAGATGAGAAAACTGAGGTCAAGGAAGATTCATTGTCTTACTGAAGGATTATCATATAGGTGGTAATCATCAGAAATGGGATTTGAATCCAGGTCTTTAAAGGCCATCAGTTTCAACCCCCTCATTTTACTGATGACAAAATTGAGACTTAGGAAGGTTAGTGATTCCTTGAAGTCACACAGCAACCAAGCAGCAGAGTTGGTTACTGGAGCCAGGACCTCTGAGCTCTTGGACAGCTCCGTTTCCAGTCAGTCTTATACCCTCTTTTCTATTAGAAACTAGTTCAGGAGTTAACATATGATCCATCTTTCATCACTGTGGGATGTAACTCTTCTGAGCATGACCTGAAAGAGACAGACACATAAGCATGCACTCTCTCTCACACACACAGACATCTATTTGTGTGTATTTGGATTTAACAATGTCTGAAAGAAACCGAAAGATTAACACTCTGTCCGAGGTGCTCTTTGAGGATTTTTGATGGATGCTGTTTACAATCGAGTGGGTGTCTGACACAGTCCTTACAGCTAAAGGTCATTAGTGACACCTAACAAATCACTTTTATGCTGTGTGCTAAGCTAAAGTCAGATGTAAATGGTTTTTAAAAGTCAATTGGAAAGAAGCCCTCCCCAAGTCGGGTTGAAATAACTTTCCTCCCAAACTTATCGGCTCCAAAGCCATGAGCAAGAGTTAAACACAGCTCTGGCCTCGGTAAACACTGCTGGAATGCGATAGCTGGTGGGGAAGAGAATTTCCAAGGATTGCTGTTTAGAGCCCAGCAACATTTGGCAAGTTACAGTGTCATATCGACAATCTGAGTTTTTAATGCTTGCTGATGTCGGTCCCAAGTGAAGGAGGCCTATTGGGCACACAGGAACTAACTCAAGCATTAAGACAGAAAGGGGATTTGAAGTTGGTGATGAGGAAATTGGAGACTGGCTGGAAACTTGAGATTTCCTATACTCAGCTCAGGGTAGTACATAAGAGCCTTGATGAAAACACACTATGAGATCCCTCACTCTTTGTCCTTCCTGAGCCTACACTGGACTTGAAGGAAGGCCGCCCTGCTTTTCTTCACTCTGGCTGGATTTGCTTGAGTGCCTTGAAAAGCCTTCAGAAATAAAATTCCATCGACTGGCAGGGTCTGAAAGGTGGGAGGTTGGGGGAGGGGAAACAGAAGCCTTTAAAAAGATTTGAGAAATGGGGGTTTTATTCCCAGCTGCCTCATTGACTGGCTGTGGGACTTAGGACCAGGCTGTTTAACCTCAGAAACCCACGTTCCCCAGCCATAAACAATGAAGGCAAAGCAGCCAGAAACCTCTCAAAGGGTCAGGATTAATGAGAGTAAGGTAATAAAGTATTCCAAGAGTTCCTAAAACACAGAAGTGGGGAAATACAGATCACTTGCTATTTTATATAAATATCTCAGGGCTGATTTCTGTTGGGTGAATCAGACATGGGAGAGACATAGTTGGAAATAATGATGGATATCCCCATAATAACCACCCTCACATTTTTTGAAAAGAATTGGGGAATTTTTTGTGCTGAAATCCCTTCCAACTCTAAAATTCTGTGATTTTGTCATTTCATGGAAGAGCTTCCAAAATAGCATATTGGGTAAATAAAGTGAAATCTAAATGATGATAATTATCATTACTGGCAGTGGGAGCTAGTGGATGGAATTGTTGTTCGGTCATGTCTGACTCTTTGTGACCCCATTTGGGGTTTTCTTGGCAGAGATAGTGGAGTGGTTTGCCATTTCCTCATCCAGCTCATTTTACAGATGAGAAAACTGAGGCAAATAGAATGAAGTGGCTTGCCCAAGGTCACACAACTAGGTTAAATTTGAGCTCAGGTCTGTCCTTCTCTGTCTTACCTTATAAACAGCTCAGCCTTTTTTCTCAACCATAACCTTTCTTGGATGATAACTTTCTCTCTCTTTCTGAATCCTCTCTAAGATCTTAAATTTGGAGCTTGAAGAGAGCTTACAGGCCATCTAGTCCAATCTCCTCATTTTTACCCTTGAGGAAACTGAGGCCCAGAAAGATCATCCGATCATAGATTGAGAACAAGAAGGAACCTCTGAGACCATTTAGTTCCACCTCCTCCCTTTACCAGTGAGGTAAAAAACCATTAACAACAAATGTCATTTCCATAGTTCTTTAAATTTTGCAAATCACCTTGCATACCTTATCTAATTTGAGCTTTCAGATAACCTTTGAGATAAGTATTATGGATATTATTATTCCCCTTTTACAGATTAGGAAGAGAGAGGGCTGACCTTGGCATCAAGATGAAATGGGTACAAATTCTTTCTCTTAGTGCCCAGGCAACGTGATCAAACTAGAAGATGCAGGCTAATTGGCCATCTGTGTTGATGGAGAGATTTTCCATACAAGGAGCTTCTTACCCAGATGAAATCACAAAAGCCAGATGAGGAAACTGAGTGTGAGAGAATTTAAGTTACTGCTCCATGGTCATGCAGCTAGTTCCGGAGACAGGATTGGAAACCAGACCTTTCTGACTCCAGTGACAGTCCCTTCTATCCACTATGCCAAATGTCACCTGTCTTGAGGAAAACATGGAAGAGACATGGACCAAAGTCAAACGTTGCTAGTGAGGATGATGATAAACTATTCATGGAGGTGAATTTGAGTAGTTTGAATGATAAGTACATGAAAAGAAGTGAACTGAGTGTTTTCCATTTGCTTTCATATCTCTGGGAGCCACAATGACAATAAGGATGCTTTTCTCTTCACCTCTATGATCTCCCTCAAAGTTAGCTCTTTGATTAATTCCACCAATTTAGTGCCCTGCCAGAGTCATTTTGATATAGCGATGGTTGGAATTCATCTCCTGTGTATTATGCATGCTTGTATGAATACCCACAAACATAGTACCTGTATATGCATGTGTATGTGCATGCACATACACAATGTACAATGCAATGTGTATATATATAAATATATATATATGTCTTGGCATGTGTATATATGCTCAGATATACATGCATGTGTATATGTTAACACACATACACACACTGGGATTTATGTGTATGTATATACACACATATACATCCCAGTGTGTATAATGTGTGCAGACATACACATATACACATATGTAAATATATACACACTCATATATACATACACATACATATAATTATACATATACATATAATTATACATATACATTGGGCAGCTAGGTGGTGCAGTGGATAGAGCACCAGTGCAGGCTTCAGGAGGATGTGAGTTCAAATCTCACCTCAGACACTTGACATTCACTAGATGTGTGACCTTGGGCAAGTCACTTAACCCCAATTGCCTCATCCTGGGTCATCTCCAGTCATCCTGATGAATTCACTGGATTCAGATGGCTCTGGAGGAGAAGTAAGGCTGTTGACATGCACAGCCCTCCCTCACTGAAAACAAAGTCAAGTGCAAGTCATGTCATTATTTCTCTGATGGCATGGTCTTCTTTGGCAACGAAGGATGAACACACACATATACATACAAGAAAGTGAGGCAGACAGATGTTAGGTAAAGTTAAAAGTATAAACCGTGGTTGGGTATATAGAAAGTTGAAGTATATTCACCATGCTGTACAGCATGAGTATATACACATAAAGATAAACACATACATGTCATGACATGTGGATATGCATACACATGTGTATACTCATAAATACACACGTTGGAATATATTTGTTTACATGTATGTGCATGTGTATGTGTGTCTATATATCCCAGCATGTATGTATAATGAATTCAATGTACATGTGTGTCTATGTGCATACATACATACATATATACATACACATAAATATACACTACACAGTTGAGGAAACTGAGGCAGACAGAGGTTAAATGAGATTAAATGTATATACCATCATTGCATATATAGAAAGGTGAAGTGCATTCACCATGCAGTGTGTATAGTGTCTGTACACACACACACACACACACACACACACACACATATTTAAGTGTATATGCATTCATTTGTTGAACCTTATTTTTTGATTTATTATTTGTGATCTAGATATCTATATATTTTGATTTATATATACATATATGTATATATAACATATACGGATACATTTCCAATGTAAATATGGATTTTTATTAAATCTTATGTTATTATTTTTGATAATAATGTTATTGATGAGTTTTAATTAGATAAAACCTGTATATCCCTGAACAAGTGACTTAACTTCTCTGTGCCTCAGTTTCTTCTTCTGTAAATTGAGGGAGTTGGACTTTCTAAAGTCTTTCCTGCTGTAAATATGAAAAGACTTTATAATGTTGTCAGGTATAGGAAAAAATTAGTTGCTACTTTCTGAGTATTATTCAGATATTACCCCAATACACATTTTTGCTCCTTAGGAGTATTCTTTATTTTTGCAAGTCTTTTTCATACACAACTACTCCACCGACACCCCCTTCCTACCAAAATGAGCTCTCCCTTGTAACAAAGAATAACATAAACCTTTAGGTAAAGCTAGCCAACCCATCACCCGTATCTGACAGTTTAACAAACATCTGTTAATTGCCAACTGTGACCGAAGTTCTGAATCTAGAAATCTCTTCCGGAATCCCATCGTAGCCACCTGTGTCACTCTTGGACAGGTTGCTTCCTTTAGGAAGTTTCCTTATCTAGGAAACTGAGGCAATTGGACCAGATGATTCCTGAGATCTATTCTAGCTGTCAGTCTGTGATCCTGTGTCCATTGGAGATATGATAATTCAAATGAAGAAATCCTGTACTTAGAAACTTTACATTCTGTTGGAATGGGGTGGTTCCAACATGATCGCAGAATAATGTAATACATGAAGGCTATGAAGGAGAGATGAGACATTTGATTCTAGGACTGTGTTAGAAGAGTCCTAATTAGTGACAGAAGCAGAGAAGTCTTCCAAGAACAGGTGGCATGGAACATGAACTTTGAAAGAAAATAATTCAGATCCAGAGGAGAAGGAAATGCATTCTAGCTATGGGAGAAAGCATATATATGGGATCCTTGAAGAGAGGTAGGACAAGTCATCCAGTCTGGCAGAAACTAAGACCTACTTGTGATGGAAATGTTTATTTATGACATTGATGCTAGATTTGGAGAAGGGAAAATATGGACTCAAATTTCCCTCACACATGTCTCAGTTGCCTTGTCTATAAAATCAGGGAGTTGAACTCAGTGTCCTTTAAAGTCTCCTGTGGCTTTATACCTACCTATGATCCTTTAATTAAAAAAATAATAATGATATATCCAGTTTATAAAACCAACAAAAATTTCCCAGTCAGGTATCTCACTGTTATCTTCTCTGGCTTACCTCTCTTTTCTCCTGGAAAAGTTTGTATAATCAGCAGGAACTGTTTCCAGTCTTGTTTTGTTCCTAGTAGGAAAGTCCAGATATCACATCTCCTTTTTGGAATGCATGCTTTCATATTTAGCAACACTTCCCTGGTGTTTTGACCCAACTGTCATGTTTATATTGATTAATTGATCTTTTACAAGGCAACAGGACCATTCCTTTGTATAAGGTTGCTGAATGGTAGTCCTTAAAGAAATTTAACCTATATGACCAGCAAAGTAATTGATTCTTACCACCTCAAAGTGGACATGTTCTCTGGGTAATGACTCTGAAACTCATAGAAAATGCCCCTAGAAGCTGAATCCATTTATCTTGACTGGGATTTTCTTTTCACAAAGATCGTTTAAAATTTTTCCTACTCCATTACGGGTCTGAGCTCTTCCTAGGTCTCCCATCATCAGATCTCTAGAGGGAAAGTAACATTGGGAGGTCAAAGTAGAGCCTACCTTCCAGAAATGGGAGAAATTTCTTTCATAAATGAGCCCATCACAACCATTGGAATGGACTATATTGGTGATTGGAAGGGCAGCCATTTATTAAAAGTTTGGGGTTTTCTCATTCATATAAACCATTTAACACAATGTGTTGCCCTAAACCATTAAGGCTGTTTGTTAAACTAATCACTTCAAGGTGTATTTACTATCCTGAAGCTGCCAGAGAGACGAGTTTAGTGTCTTCTCTGGGCATTCATTGGTGTTATTGATGAACCAAAGAAAACAGTTACTTCATTTCTCACAAAAAATGGCAGGGAAAGAGAAGGCAAATCCTTAAATTTCCAACTGCTTCTGAGCAGTCCAAAATCTGTCGATAAGTCTGACTAATAGCCTCCTATTTCAGTACAAATGAGACAAATCTTTGAAATGGACTTTGGCTAAGCAACAATGGAATTCTCAAAGAACAGTGAAAGATTTTTTAAAAGAATTCTTGCCTCTGTCCTCAGTGCAAGAAATCCCAAAACTCTTACTTTTAATAATAGAATGTGCATTGTGTGAGATTAATTTTCGTAGGGAGTTTATTTCTCTTTGTCTTTCTAACATTGATTATTGAATGAATAAGCTACATTATTTAGCAAGTCAGCAAAAGGAGGCAGTGGTAGGCACTTAGTAGAAACAGAAGCCCTTTTTTCATTATTTGTAAGAATATTGTTAAGAATACTGAAAGGGGTTGGTAATGCAGTGGGTTATGTGCTGAAATTAGAGCCAGGAAAACATAAATTTATATCCTGTCTCTGATTTTGTCAACTATATGATCCTGGAAAAGTCATTCAACCTCTTTGTTGGGGCTTGGGTACGGAGCAGTGGAAAGGATAGTGGATTTTAAGTTGGAAGACTTAAAAGTCCTGGTTCTGACACTTACTTCCTTTAATTTGAATATGCCATTTCCTTCCTTTGGGCCCAAAAAATGAGGGTTTGGTGGAGATAACCCTCTGTGGTCCCTTCCAATGCTAGAGCTATAGTATAATCCTGTGCTCTGCTGGTTCATATATAACTTGCAATCTGCATTGGTGCAGAGAATTCCCCACTTTATATATTTGTATGCAAATACTGAAGTATGACATCAATTTCAAATCCAGGTGACTTTTCTGATGTCCCTTTTCATTTCCTTATAATGCCTTGGCAAACACCAATATGAAAGCCTGGGTCTTTGCAGAATGGGTGTTTCCCCCTTTTCCATAAAGCAGAGAAAACAAAACTTAGAAACATCTTTTTCCTTGAATAGCTGACAAGGATTTCGTCATACAAAAGAGGATCCCAGAGGAGCCTATCAGCATGGGTTGATTGGAACTTAATGTTTGATTCCTGCTATTTCTCATTCAGTGCTTGCTTCATCCTCATTTCATCACCGGATAGTACTTATTAAGTGAAGACATTCATGGAACATTTTGCTGGGGACTGTATACTACCCCTGTCCTCCCTACCCAGGAGACCACATTACAAAGTGGATGACAGCCGTGCAGATGTGCATAGAAAAGGTCAGGCAGACTTATTGACATCTATATAAACACTGAATGCCAGTAGAAAGCTAAATAGAGAAAAAATGGGGATCTGGAGAAAGGAACATAGGGAAAAGGGGGAGGAAGGTAAAGTGGGGAAATAGGGAGGCAGAGAAGGTGGAAGGGAGGGAATCTAGAAAGGAAATGTGGAAGGAAGGAAGGAAGGGGTCAAAGTGGAAGGTAAGAGAGGGAGGGAAGGAAAGGAAAAAGAGAAATGGAAGAGAAGGAAAGGAGAATAGAAAAGGGAGGGGGTCAGAGTCAAGATGGTGGAGTAACAGCACCCACTTTCTGGAGTGCTCCCACCAAACCCAGCCAAATATCTGTAAAAAATGGCTCTACACAAATTTTGGAGCTGCAGAACTCACAGAATGATGAAGTGAAGCAAATTTCCAGCCCAAGACAGCCTAGAAGGTCATCAGGAAGTGTCTGTCACATTGTTCAGGGCCTCGGCACAGCAGTCCAGCTTGGGCCGTGCCTACACAGACTGGACCTGAGCAGGCCTTAGGGAGACTGAATCTGTTGCACCTGTGGAAGTTTCCAGACTTCAGGACCCCAAAATGCTGAGGACAAATTGGAAAGTCAGTGGAAAAAGCCTGTGGGACCAGTGTGGGAAAGTGGAGTGGTCCCCCCAAGCCCCAAGGCAGCAGAGGGGGAAGGGAGCTGAGGAACCCATGGCAGCCACAGCAGCAGCAGGGGCAGAGAAAGCAACTGTTTCTGGAGGGCAGATTGGGGAAAGGGGTAATCAGAATGCATGCTTCTTGGGGTGGGTGAAGGGGAGAAAATTTGGAACTCAAAATCTTGTGCAAATGAATGTTGAAAACTAAAAATAAATAAATTAGAATTTAAAAAAAGAAAAGGGGAAGTGAGTAGTGATAGGGGAGTGAAGGAAATGAAGAATGGAGTAAAAGAATGATTTAAGGAGAAAGAGAAGAGTCAAGGAGGAAGAGAAGAGAAAGGAAGGAAGGAAGGAAAGAGGAGAAGAAAGAGGCAAGGAGGAAAAAAGGAGAAGAAAAGAGAAGAGGGAAAGAGAGAAAGAAATAAGGAAAATAAAGAGGGAGCAGGATTAGAGAGGGAGTAAAGAAAGGATAAAGGGAAGGAAACAAGGAGGGAAAGGTATGGAGTTAGACAGAGAAAAAATGGAGGGACAGAAGAGAGGAAAGAGGGAATGATTGCAAGAGAGAAGGGAGAAAGGAGGATTTAGGTAAGTTTTTATTTTGTGAATGTGTGTTAGAAAAAAAGACGAATGGGTGGGAGAAAAGAGAAAAGTATGGCACAATGTAAAATAAATAAAAATAAAATAATATAAAATGGCTAGGCTGGGATTCAGGCCAGGGTTCTAGGCCCATTCTGCCACTATTCATCTGGGAGACTTTGAGCAAATCAGTGCAATTTTCAGCACCTCAATTTCCTCATCTGTAGATAGGGGAAGTTGAATTAAGTGATCTTGAAGTCGAGATCTGTAATTCTAGTCATGTTACCTTTTTGAGCCTCAGTTTCCTCATATGTAAAATGAAAGGGTTAGCTTAGATGATTTCTCAGGTCCCTTGCAGCTGTGAATCTATGATCCTATGACCTGATTCCAAGGTTCTTTCTGCAACACCTTTTTGCTTCTTTCCTAAATAAGGACAGAAACCAGAGGACCACATCTGACTTGTCCAGGCACACCACATCATGAATGGGGATGGGGAGATGGTTGGCTCAGTGTTGTTGTAATCAAGGAGAACACTGAAGAGTTCCTTACCTCTTTGGCAGGAGACTACAAGGGCCTACAGGTGCAAGTGATTAAAGGTAGTTACCAAAGCTCAAGGACAGCGCCTTCCTGTGCTTATAGATATTTCAATGCCATTGATGAGCAAGAGAGAATCTAGAGTGAATGACCTTGTTGGCAGAGGGCCTGGAGACCATGCCATAAGCAGACTTGTTGAAATAACTAAGCATGTTTGGCCTGAAAAAAGTGAAAACTTTGAGGTAGAAGTGGAGGATATGATAGTTATCTTCAAGTATTTGAAACGATTTCATCAGGAGGAGGGATACCACTTATTCCATGGGCAGAACCAGTAGGCATTGTGAACTTGGGGCTGGAGAACCTGAATGAAAAATGAATTAATCAAGGTGCCCAACACTGTGCTAAGGGCAAGAAGTACAAATAGAATAATAAGACAGTTCCTACTCACAGAAAGCTCATATTCTAATGAGGGGGTGGAGGATAACCCTTAAGGAAGGTTTCAGGGACAAGTCAGAGAGAAAATTCCCATCATTCTGAGGGTATAGCAGCAAAGCTGATGATTGTGCTTCTTCTGTAATGTAATTTCCAAGAATAAAAGCCCTATAGCTTTCTGATGTTGACCTGTTGGACAGAGCCAAGGTCTTTGGTGGCAAGATCTTTTCCTTTGTGGGTCATCAGTAGCTGTGGACAGAACTCCCAGAGGAGCAGTCCCTGAGCTGCAGCTGCACAAGAGCTGCTTTCCAAGATGGTACCTTGAGGCTCTGGGCTAGAAGCATGATCATTCTCAAGTCTCTTGGGTTCATGGACCCGGGCTATCTTGGACCTGAATCTGAGGGAAGAAGATGATCAAGGTCATGGTAGTTGTTTGACTGGCATATGTTTCTTCCCTTAGGGCATCTTGCTACTTACTGTAGCTTGTCTGACTTGTTTTCTCTATACATGATAGTTGGGTTGGCATGTTAGAGATGGCTGGCTCTTTCTTATTCTTCATCCTCCTCCTCATCACTAACATTTCTGTAGAACCTACTATGTGCCAGGCACCATGCTAAGTGCTTTACAAATATCTCATTAGATCTTCACAACAACCCTTGGAGGTAGGTGCTATTATTATCCTCATTTAACAGATGAGGAGACTGAGGCGGACAAAGGTTAAGTGAATTGCCCAGGGTCCCACAGATAGTGATTGTCTGAGGCTCTAGAAATGATTTCCATGGTTGATGGCTATGACGGTCATGATGGAAGTGGTTCTGGGAATCTGGGGGCTCCCAGAACTCTTGGAGAAACCCAGGGCTCTTGTGTTCATCTATTAGTGGCAGTTGGTCAGCAGCTTCTGCTGGTGGCAAGGAAGGTAGGCCCCTTCTTTTTTTTTCCTTTTACATCATGTGCCCATATACTTTTAATCTGAGTATTCTATTTGTTCAAATATTGTATTTTAATTGCAAGGTACAGCTCCCCAGTGCCAAAGCTCTGCACGCTGTTTTTTCTTCTTTTTTTCTGGACTCATTCTAAAAAATGATTTCTCTTCTCAGTGGTAGCTGCAGGGTCTGGGTTGGAAGTATGTCTAGTGGGTTTGGGGATGCTCTGATTCTCAAAGCTCTTAGGTTCAGGGTCCTGGTCTATCTCCATCAGGGCGTTATGACAAGTCAAGGTGGCTGTGGTGGAGAGGTTGACTTGCCTAGCACATATTGCCTTCTGTTTCTCCCTCAGGGAGCCTTGCTGGTTCAGTTAGGTTGGTCGTCTTTTCTCCCCTGAGCTGCACGGTGGTAGATAGTTATGAAGTGTCAGACGTGAGTTTTGAACCTGAATCTTTCTCTACCCACTCCAGCATTCCGCTCCCTTCATTCTGCCTCCCAGAAAATTACCAGATAAGATTTTTATTAAAAGGAGAAAATCAGAGCAGGGATCATTGAGCCAGTAACCATTAAACCCAGAGAGATATACAAGTTCCCAGAATCCCCTGCAGTGACATATAATACACCAAACAGAATAGGAGACCATCTCTAGCAGTCCTTGGCCCACAAGTGACAGTGATGGTTACTCCCTGTTACTAATTGGGGAAGGGTACGGGGTTAGAATCTCTCATGCTCTGTTTCTTTTATTTTTTCCTTCTAATCTTCCTACATCTATAGCACATGGTTTTTAAGGTATGATCATAAGTCACTATTGATTGATGGAATGATGAATTGATTACAGAGCCAACTTTAACCATTGATAGGCTCATAGATTCCAAGCTGAAAGGGAGCTCTGAGGCTACACAGTATGACCCTTTCACTTTGCAGACAAGGATACCAGAGAGTTGAAGTGACTTGCCCAAGGTCACAAATTTAGCAAGTAGAACTAAGATTCGAACCTAGAACCTGTGACTCCAAATCCAAGGTTATTTCCATTGCACCTAGCAATCGTTTTGTGATTCAGGTCTCCCTGGTGTGAGATGAATCCAGAAAAACACCTCCTTCATGTTTTCATTCTTTCCTGGTCTGTGTCTTATCACTTCTTTGTTTTCCCTTTCTCCCCCCTTGATCTGTAACTCCCATAGTTGATTAGTAATAATAACCTCAACAACTAGCATTTATGGAGTTCTTGGAGGTGGGTAACATGGCTTTTAGACATACAAGATGTCCTTTTTGAATAGCTTACAATTGCCCTAAGACTTTTGGGACATCTTGTATTAGGGAAGAGAAGGTGAGGTAGGTGAGAAAGGGAACGAAAATGTATTAAGTTCCTCCTACATGCCAGGGACTATGCTAAGCGCTTTACAAATGTTATCCTCCAAGAGGAAGATACTATAATGATCCCTATTTTAGAGTGGAGGAAACTGAGGCAGACAGTGATTAAGTGACATGCCCAAGGTCACATAGCTAGTAAGTGTCCGAGGTCGGATTTGAACTCAGGTCTTTCTGATTCCAGTTCAGTGATCTATTTACCGCACCCCCTTGTTGTATTCGTCCTTCGTTGCCGAAAAAGATCATGACATCAGAGGATGATGACTTGACTCGCACTTGACTTTGTTTTGAGTGAGGGAGGGTTGGCAAGGTCACCAGCCTCACTTCTCCTGAGCCATCTGGGTCCAGAGATCAGATGTTGGATGACTGGAGATGGCCCAGGATGCAATGGGAGACCTCAGCCTTTTAGGCTAAGGCCTATTCAGGTGCTCACTTAGCCTGAGGTAATGTCCATTAAGTGAATAGGTCTCTTTTAAGAAGCAGTCAGTGCGTACCCTTTAAATAAAAAAAAAACAAAAATAAATAAATGAATCAAAGTAGAAAGGTAGGAGACTCAGGACCCTCAAGGTTGTTGTTTCAAAGAGAAACAGTTACTGTTGACCTTCACTCTAAGCCAGGAGGGTCCACAAAACAGTCATTGAGTAGAGCTTGGTCTGGGACCCATTGCTGGTCAACCTATGGGCCTCAGAGTGCACTGGGTTTAAGGAAAGGAAAGAACGAAAGGCGAGAGAGAGAAAGAAAGACAGACAAGAAAGACATTTAGCCAGTAAACCCCAAGTTAACTGGGAAGATTCTGGGATACCAATTAGGAAGCTGCACTGGATTTTATCTTGTTTGATCCTTACACAACAAGTCTGTGAGGTAGTTATTATTGTTATGTCATGTCTGACCCCCTATGACCCTGTGGACCTCTATCCATGGTCTTTTCTCGGCCACGACCTTAGAGTGGTTGGCCATTTCCTTCTCCAGTAGCAAACAGAGGCTAAGTGACTTGCCCAAGGCCATACAGCTAGGCAGTTTCTGAAGCTGGATTTGAACATGGGTCTTTTTGACTCCAAGTCTCCACACTCTACCCACTGCACCCCCTAGCTTCTAGGTGCCATTATTGTCTTCATCTTACAACTCTGATATTGTTCTAAGATATTATTCTAGGAGAGATCGAGTGGGGTCACACAACTAGTATGAAATAATTGACAAACATTTATTAAGCTCCTGTAGTATGCCAGGCACTACACTGAGTGCTGGGGATTCAGAAGAGGCAAAGGACAGTCCCTACTCTTAAGGAACTTACAGTCTAATGTGGGAACAACAAGCAAACAAATGTATAAAGTGAGGTAATACAAGATAAAAGAAAATAATTAATGGGAGGGGAAGGCCTTGGATTTAAGAGGGTTTGGGGAAGACTTCCTGTAGAAGGTGGGATTTTAGTTGGGACTTCATGAAAGCCAGAGAGGTCAGTGGTTGGAGCAGAGGAATGAAAACACTCCAGGGACTGGGAACAGCCAGAGAGAATGTCCCAAGTCAAGAGAATAGTCTCTGAAGCAGGATTTGAACTAGTTCTTTCTGACTCTTCATCTAGCACTCTATCAGCTTGGCAAAACGGGCTTTAAGGGTTGGAGCAGCTGTGCATGTCTTCCCTCAGGACACATTGCTCCTTGATGGCTAGCAGAACAGCTCCCTGTGCTAGCTACATTCATGTATGAGGATCGATAGAGAACAGAACCCTTAGGTCAGACCCTAGAATATGAGTTAGAAAGAAGCTGACCAGCTAGGTGGCACCATAGTGCACAGAATGTCAGACCTGGAGTCAGGAAGACCTGAGTTCAAACCTGCGGCTTAGACGCTTACTAGCTGTGTGAACTTGGGCAAGTCACTGAACCCTATTTGCCTCAGTTTCCTCATTTGTAAAATAAGCTGGAGAAGGACATGACAAACCCACAGGACTCAACAACCACAACAGTAAACATTTATTGCGCAATGACTATGTCCAAGGCATGCTGCTAGGCCTATCTAAAGCCCAGCTGAGTATTGGGTGGGTAAGTGGCAACACAAAAACAAATACAAGACACAAGTACCTGTCTTTTTGTTCTTATAAGTGTATCCCTAGCATCTGTAAATGATGATTGATGGATTAATTCCATTCTGCTGAAATACTATTCATATAAAGAGATAAGTAGATACAAGATAATTTGAGAAGGGAAAAGTCACTAACACTTTGGAATTCCCGTAAAGGCTTCCCAAGATGAAGGGATAACTGAGCTGTAACTGAAAGAAATTTAGGAATTCCAAAAGGAAGGAGAATATTTTAGAGGAACAACCCATGCAAAAGCCTGGAGGTGGGAGTTTGAAGACTTCAAATAGCTTTGATATTTTTTTAATTGTTCATTCTAGTATTTCACTTAAATCATCTGGAGCCCTTTCCTGCTTTTTTGATTGGAAGGTTCTCCAAGGTTTTGTTCTCATTAGCATACATTTTTAAAACAATCAAGTAAATAATTTAGAAGTGCCGGCCAAGCAGTGCCATCCCCCAACTAGCTGACGCATTTCCTCCTGTAACAAATTCCAGTAGAAAAAGTTTGGAGGGCATTTAATGGATGAAAAAGAAACCACGGAAGACAACCACATTTTGTTCTACTGTGTTCTGTCCTGCAGGCAACACATTATTCTTTTGAGGGATGTGAAGGGTTCTTTCTATAATGTTGGCTTAAATCAGATAGTCAGGTCAATCTGTCATGTGTCCCTGAATTTTCCAATCAACAGGATTTACAATATTGTTAATCACATTTTTATGTCATTTTATCAGCTGTAGAGGCCCTGGATAGGGTTCCTACGAGAATATACAATGTGTCATACATTTTTAATGTCCTTCATACTGGGCCTTCAGCCGCACTTCTTTCCATCCATATTGGCATATTCTTATATTAAATCGTTTTAAAGAATAACATGAAGGTAAAGTCAAAAGTCAGATCTTTTTATCTCTCATGGAAGCTTTTTTTCTTTCCAGCAGAGGTAGAGAGTATTCAACCAAAGGTCATTTTGCAGCAGACTTTTCAAATATT
Source organism: Notamacropus eugenii (assembly GCF_028372415.1). Lineage (NCBI taxonomy): Eukaryota > Metazoa > Chordata > Mammalia > Diprotodontia > Macropodidae > Notamacropus > Notamacropus eugenii. The sequence continues at coordinate 279,821,538 of NC_092874.1, forward strand.
GTAGCTCCTGGCTGTAAAGGGCACATCACCCTAGTAAGAGGGAAAAAGTTAACCTGATTGTTGATGAGTAAGAAGGAGAGGTGAGGCATGAGATCTAATGGAAAGAGAGCTAAACTGGAGACAGAGGAGATAGGTTTGAGTCTTGACTCTGTCACTCACTACCCTATGTGATCTTAGGTAAATTATTTCATCTCTCTAGGCCTCAGTTTCCTTATCTGCAAAATAAGGGAGTTAGACTTGGTCACCTGTAAAGCTCCTTCCAGCTCTACATCTATGATCCAATAATTTGGACACCAAGGTTAGGGAGAAGATTCAGTTACTCTGCCTACAAATCAATGACTTTGCTTTTCTTGCTGTTCAGAGCAGAAGCTGAACCTCAAAGGAAATGTAGGAGAGGAACATGGTGACTCCCTGCCAGGTGCCTTAGCTGCGGGACTCCTTGAACACCTGAGTTTGAATCCCATCTAATAGGCTTGCTAGGTATGTGACCATGGGCAAATTACTCTCTGGACTCTCTGGCTCTGTAAAATTCAGAAACAAATAGCATCTGCCTTGTAGGATTTTGGTGTGGATCAAATGTATGGTTCCTTGAAAGTAATGCGGAATGGCTCTAGGAAGGGATGACCAGGTAGGAAGGACAGGTGAGATGTCATAGTGCAATGGTGAGAGATATAGACACATATATGTGTAAATCAGTTATTATGAGTTAGGTGGCATAGTGGATAGAGTACCAACCCTAGAATTAGGAGTACCTAAGTTCAAATCAGGCCTCAGACACTTCCTAACTATGTGACCCTGGGCAAGTCAGTTAACCCATTTACTTCAGTTCCTCATTTGTAAAATGGATCTGGGGAAAGAAATGGCAAAGTACTCTAGGATCTTTGCCAAGAAAACTCCAAGTGGGGTCACAAAGAGTTGGATATGACTGAAATGACTCAGCTCCAATAATTATAACATTATAACCCTTAATGGTAGGTAGGTGAGGTAGCTCTCCAGGTAGGATAACTTCAGGAACATTATAAAATTATGTATTTAAAACAAAAAAAGACCTTTTAGACCACCTCGTACTTCTTCATTTCATTTATTTTCACTTTAAAAATTATTTTTTAATTAACAAATATTTGTTTTTTCTCCCTCCAGTCCCATTAAATTTTTTTAAAAGTTATAACAAATATGCATTCAAACAAAACAAATTCGTGTATTGAATCTGCTCCAAAATACATATCTCATTCTGCTTCTTGAGTATATCACCTCTCTGTCAGGAAGCCCATGGCATGCTTCCCCAGTGGTCTTCTGGAATTACGATGAATGATTTTGTCAATCAGAGTTAAGTCATTCAAAGGTATTTGTTTTCACAATGTTGTTGTATGTGTTATAATCCTGGTTCTGCTTACTTCACTTTGCATCAGTTCATGAAAGTCTTGTTCGGTTTCTCTGAAATCATCTCTTTCATCATGCTGGGCAAGAGCATTCCATTTCATTAATATAGGTATAATTTGCTCAACTATCTCCCAGTTGATGGGCACCACTTTCAGTTTCTAGTCCCTTCTCTAAATAAGAATATCCAGTTTTGTTAAAAAAAAAAAAAGATGCAGTTAGACAGTGCAAAGCATAAACCACCTAGAATCAGGAAGCCCTAATTAAGTTCATACCTGACCTCAGACACTAACTAGCTATGTGACCTTGGGCAAGTCACTTAACTTCTGTCAGTCTCAGTTTTCTCAACCCTATAATGCAGATAATAATAACACCTAACTCTCAGGATTTTTCCAAGGATTAAACTAGATAATTTTGTGCTTGGCACATAGTGGGCATTACATAAATTCTATTATTATTATTAAAGTGAGTGTCAAGTCAAGGCCAGCTGAGATCAGCCTCAAAATATCTCTTTGAGACCTCCCTTTCCCATCATACTATATTGAGTCTCTCCCCTCACCCCCAAGTGGCTATTAAAATGATAGATGCCAGTCTGGTGGGCACTGGTAAGTCTACCTGGGACTTTGGATGTTATAGGCCAACTTCCAATTTTTCCAGTACATCTTTTTCATTATATATAGGCTGAGCTCAGCCAAGCAGATGTCCCAGCAGGTCCATTGTCCTGTCACTGAGCTGTCACAATCCCAGGCTCTGCAAAGAGAGTTTCTTTGGGTATTGATTTAATGCAGAACAGCAAGGAAAAGCTGGCCTTGAACTAAGTGGGTCCTTATTCCTAGATTGGGCTCAGCCTGGTGTCACAGGGATAGGAATCAGGCTGCAAAATCAATTACCAAGCTCAGAATACTGAGCAGGAAGGCGCCATGCTGAAGGGAGGATGTCTCAGCTCAAATCTTCCCACTTTCTAAATCTTACCTCTCTGTCAACTCTGTTTATGTCCAATGACAGTTTTAAGGGCTGTTGATTTTACTAGATAGCCAGAGCTGACGTTTGAAGTGGGAGGAAGAAAGGAAGGATGAAAGAGGTAGCAATTTGTAATATTTCAGATCGGGGAGGTAAGAAAGGAGCGTGATTTGCTGATGTTCACTAATTCTTTCATATGAGCCCTTGAAAAGGAAGTAGAATAATTTGGGTTCATCTTCAAAAGCAGTGGGATGAGCAGCTTGCTCATTTGATAAAAATTTTTTTTGTCCAACCCTTTCCTTTTACAGATGAGGAAACTGAGGCTCAGAGAAATTATTTGTCCAAAGTCACACAGGTAGTAATTGAAAGTATGATTGAAATCAGAGTTATCTGGCACTGGAGACAATTGTTCTTTTCTCGGAATCACATTACCTCCTGTGTGTACAAACTCTGTGTGTGTGTGTGTGTGTGTGTGTGTGTGTACACATAAATCTATGTATATATTACATATCTGTGTGTATATTATGCACACATACACAGACATGCGTACATTGATATCATGAGCCCAGGTGAAATAGTTTTGAGATGCCTTCCACAAGATCTCTCTGACACATGTTCCCAACCATGAAAAGCCTTGAAGTGTCAGTATCTGGTCTGTTTTTCTATCTCCAAGAGAGCTCTCAGCTCCCCATAAGTTCTCAGGTTAACAAGGATTTGACTACAAGAAAGGGCCAATCAGAAAGCAGGCAAACATCCCCTTCGAGCACAGTCTTCTCTTGAGACCTATATGGTCTATGCCAGAGGTATCAAACACATAGTCCATAAATAGCATTATGTTCAATTGTAATTGGGAAATATTTTTAGAAAGAAATAAAATACATTTAAAAAGATAAAAGTAATTTGTGGTTTTCTAAGTCAACATACAGTCCACAGAGATGCTTGTGCATGGTTAAGCAGTCTCTTTTGAGTTGGACACCACTGGAGTCTAAATGATTCGATTCCAGCATGAATAGATAGGTCTCAGGTGGTCCATCACACATGTGGTGCCTAAGTGCATTGATCTCTCCTACACCTTGTAAGGACAAGACCCACAGGTTTGTTCATCCTTGTTAAGATTCACTGTCTCCAACTCATATATATCGCCCATGGTACATGGTTACTGTGTAGAGGCCACATGGATACCTCTTTCCAAGTCCCAGATTCATGTCTCCCTATCCTCTGTGATCTGCTTGGTCCTCATGATATATGTCCCAGGAAGGGGTGAGAGGGGAGAGGAAGGGAAAAAACATTTGTTAACCACCTACTGTGTGCTAAGTACTTTACAAATATTATCTTGTTTGAGTCTCTAACAAGAGTCTGTGATTCTAAAGGGATGAACGATACCCAAATTCCTTCTACCTGATATTAGGTGGCATAGTGGGTACTATTATCATTGAGGTCAAGAAGACTTGAGTCTGAATCCCATTTCAGGTGCTAGCTGTGTGGCCCTGTGCAAATCATCTCACTTCTCACCCTTAGTTTCCTCATCTGTAAAATAGTGATTATAATAGCACCAACTCACCAGAGTTGATATGAGGATCAAATGAGTTCATATTTGTAAAGTGCTTAGAATTTAGAACAGTGCCTGGCACATAGTAGGCACTACATGAACGTTAGCTGTCATCATCGTCATCATCTTCATTATTATTGTCTAAGTATAGCCAAGTGGTGCTCCATTCAGAGATCCTGAATAACAGTGGGCATCCAAACCCAGGTAATGTTGGTGGAGGGTGAATGAATTAGCTTATTCAACTCTCAGCACTTAATTATAGTTAAACTATGTGCAGAATTCAATATAGCCTCCCTCTCTATGAATGGCAAGTCTGTTGCCCAGGGGAAGAGTCTTACATTCACTCCCACCTCAAACTAATACATTCTCTTAAGGAAGGAACACATTTAAGAGATTATCCAATGTGAGATGAGTTTATTCGCATAGAAGAAGTCTACAGCATGTCCACCTGGTGACAACATCTTAGAAGAATGCCTGCTTAGAACTGAATGAAATGATAATAGTAGGTTGACCTCTTGGCATATTGTCACGAATTCACCTTAACAAACATTTTATTAAAATTCTTTTGATTTTTCTATGTTGCCTAGATCACCCACTGCATCTTTCTCTCTTCCAATAATATAAATGTATTTTAAAAGAAAAAAATAGTGGAAGAAGTGGAGAAGAAAATCAGTACAATTAATCAATGCATTAAAAAAATTCTGCTCTTATATGTAATGTTTCACACCTGTGGACCCTGGCTTTGGCAAAAGAGTGAATTGAGGTGTCTTTTCTTATCTTCTTTTTTTAATCTCATACTGTTTTTTATCTTTTTTTCTTATAAACTTTTTAATAGTATTTTTACCAATTACATGTAAAGATGATTTTTTAACATTAATTAAAAAAATGTTGAGTTCCAAATTTTTCTTTCCCTCTCCCTATATGTGCAATCAGGTAAAACATTTCCTTCCATATTGTGTGTGTGTTCATCCTTTGTTGCCGAAGAAGACCATGCCATCAGAGAAATAATGACATGACTTGCACTTGACTTTGCTTTGAGTGAGGGAGGGCTGTGCAGTCACCAGCCTCACTTCTCCTCCAGAGCCATCTGAATGCAGTGACCATCCATTCATCAGGATGTCGGGAGATGACTCAGGATGAGGCAATTGGAATTAAGTGACTTGCCTAAGGTCACACAGATAGTGAGTGTCAAGTGTCTGAGGTGAGATCTGAACTCAGGTCTTCCTGACTCCTGCACTAGTGTTCTATCCACTGCATCACCTAGCTGCTCTCCTTCCATATTAGTAATGTTGTAAAAGACGAAATAGCCCAAAAAGAAAAATAAACACAAAAAAGTATGCTTACATCTATATTCAGGCTCCATCAATTCTTTCTCTGAATGTGGATAGCATTTTCCATCATGAGTCCTTTGGAATTGTCTTGGATCGTTGTATTTCTGAGAAGAGTTGAGTAATTTGTAGTTGATCATGGCACAGTGCTCTTGTTACTGTGTACAATGTGCTCTTGGTTCTGCTCATTTCATTTTCCATCAGTTCACTCCTATGTCTTATTTCTTCCTGTGACAAAGGATTGCTTTAAGCTCTGGGAGTAGATACAGATTTTCTCAATTTGGTCCTTGTCTTCATAGAGATTATGGTTGAGGGAATACACCCATGCACAGATAACCATCATAAAAAATGAAATGTCATAAATGTGCTAGAGAAGTATCATCACTGAGGACTTCATGAAGGAGGTGACATTTGAGTTGGATTTCAAAGGATTCATTAAGACTTCAACAAGCAAATAAAAGGAAGAGGGGGCACCAAGTGCTATTCAGTTATATGTTAATATTTTGTGGGTAAGAACAATTTTTTGTTTTGTCTTCATATCTATTGATGACCTTTGCACATAGTAGGTGCTTGTATGATTGCAGTAGATTAAATTGACTAATCAATAGTGTAGTGTACCCTAGAATCCTCTTTAAATCTGAAGAAGTAAAAGAATAGTACTGAAGGTCAAGATGAACGAATAGAACATAACGAGGTTGACTTTTGAGGTCCTTCTCAGAACCAGTATTTTGTGACTTGGTTGGGAACTGAACTGGAATAACCATAATTTGGTTTAATTAAACAGACTTTGATTAAATACTTAATATGTCATTTTTGCCAATGCTGGGTATCGGGGACATGAAGCTAAAGGGGAAAACAATTCTTACCTTCAGGAGATTTATATTCTACATGGGTTTGGGGGAGAGAAAACATGCAGATATGTAAGGTAATAATAATAAATATTATTTTTATTATAGAATGTAATAAATAATAAAAATAAGTAATAAAATAATCTGAGAAGGGAGAGAATGCTAACACGGGGTAGGAGGGTGGGTGGGGGGCAAGGATCAAGAAAGCATTCAGGAGGACGTGGCTTCTGAACTGAGACCTGAAGGAAGCTAAAGTGTCTAAGAGGCAGAGGGAGTGAAATCTAAGCTTGAGCAGCAGTAGAACCCAGGAGCAAAGCAGGTAGAGATGATCAATATCCCCTGAGCCAAAGCTCCAATGAACGTGTGCCAATAACTCTCTCCTCCTTTCACATGGGTAGAGCCTCCTCAGAAGCCCCTCCCCTTTCAGGGGCACAGCTTTCCCTTTCAAAGCAGCTCACTTCATCCTTCTTTCATGGGGGAATGGTTTCCACTTATATGGCCATGAAACAAAATTGGACAGCTACCTGGGAAGAAGGGAAAAAGAATAGAAATGTCTTTCCACTCCTCCCTTTGCAGACCTTAGTACCTACCAGCTCACTATTTTCCACTAGGCATAGCTCTATCTCAGGTTCTTGCTAGGAAGGCAGAATAACATTGACCCCCTCTTTCTTGCCCTCACGTGTCCAAAGGAACGCTTTGCCTAATGGTTCTAAATTAGCTACTGGGCCCCAGGAATGTTCTTTCTCTTTGCCCTTCCTCCAGGCACATGAGTAATTAGTAAAACACAACAGCTTGGGCATATTGGCTAACATTTTTATTGCATTTAAATGCTCAAGAAGCAAAATGTATATTTAAAACAAAGGCTAAGACATTCCCTTCCCAGAGGGAAGCAGAGATGTTAAAGGCATCTAATTGTCTATAACCCTGGTGAGAGAGAGGAGGGAGGGTAAGAAGGTAACACCTCCTGGTTCTGTTAGCTGCGGCTTCTCTCTATGGCATTGTACTCTGGGATTGGGATGTCCTCTGTCTCTTCTGGTTTGTTGGCCTTCCTACCCCCATACCTTACCGAGGAGCCCTGCTTTGGGGTCAAGGTCAGCTCATTTCTTTAGAGGATTCACTTCTAGGTATCCATGGTAGGTATAGCCAGAGGCCAGATAACAGAACTACACGTGGACCTTTGTATAGGTAGATTTGTGGTTTCTGCGTGATTTTTTTCTTCATCTCAGAGAGGACCATGATATCAGGAAGATGGTGCCATGACTTGCAAGTGAATTGGATTACAGTGAGGCAAGGCTGTACAAAGTCATCAGCCTTACTTCCTCCTCTGGCATCATTTGGGTTCAGTGGCAAGATACAAATCAGGACAACTGGAGATGGCCTTGGATGCAGTGGGAGACTTTGGCCTTTTTAAGCTAAGGTCTTTCCAAATTCTCACTTTGACTGGGCAGTGACCATTCAGTGATTAAGGCTATTTAACAAGTGAACTGAGGGATGGCCCCTTTAATAAAAAAAAAAAATCAAAGTGGGATAGAGAGACCCTCAGAGTTGTTTCTGGCCAGCAGACTTGTGCTACCATACTAAAGTGACAAAAAAAAAGAAGTAGAGGGTGATTCTTTCTCTTACTATTACTAATACTATGGTATTAGTACCATAGATCCAGAGGTAACTAGGCCTTAATGATTATCTAGTCTAACTTGCTTATTTTAATACGAGACTCAGAGACTTACAGGAAGCATTAAGAGCAGGATTCACACTCATGTCCTCTACCCCTAAGTCAAGTACTCCTGAAAACAGGCATTTTGGAAATTTTTAAATTCTCTCAGTTCTTTACTATCTCACTGGAGGTTCAGAGCAGTGGAAAGCAAAGCCCTGTAGAAATTAAGTGACTGGCCTAGTGTCAGGATTTGAACCCAGCAGCTCCTGCCTTCCGAATTTCTTCAGTAGCCTGCACTCCCTCTCACCAAATTCAGTTTGTTAAATTTACAATATCTAGAGTAGTCCTAGCTGTGTTATAGAGGCACACTGGGGCATCGTTGGTCTTCTGGACTTTTGTCTTTCCACTGGACTTCCATGACTCTGGAAGACACAGTAAGCTGATGACTTTGTACAACTCAGCCTCACTTAAATCCAATTCACATATAAGTCAAGATATCCTTCCATAATGTCATTTGTTCTTGTTGTTGGTCCTTTCAGTTATATCTGACTCTTGGTGGTCCCATTTGGGGTTTTCTTGGCAGAGATACTGGAGTGGTTTGCCATTTTCTTCTCCAGTTCATTTGACAGATGAGGAAACTGAGGCAAACAGGGTTGAGTGACTTGCCCAGTTTTTTGTTGTCAGTCATGTCTGAGTCTTCATGACCCCACCTGGGGTTTTCTTGGCAGAGATACTGGAGTGGTTTGCCATTTCCTTCTCCAGTTCATTTGACAGATGAGGAAACTGAGGCAAATGGGGTTAAGTGACTTGCCCAGGGTCATACAGCAAGTAAGCATCTGAGGCCGGATTTGAAGATAGGTATTCCTGACTCCAGGCCTGGTGCTAGTTGCCATGATGCCATGATGCTTTTACCAGGCACAATTTCAGCCTGCCTGATTTAGAAGTAATTAGGATTCTAGAGAATCTTGTTATCTCTGATTTCTAAAGGCTGGTTGTTTATAGAATTACTGCTCAGATCTCTTTAGTTCAAATGGAGATGCCAATGAAAGGGGACAGAGGAGCCTTACCTCTAGATTGCATTACTGGATTCCTTCAGTGTTCTGGTTGTTTCCCCCCTTTCTTCTCCCTTGCCTCCTCTTCTCCCCCCTCACCTCCTCCATCCCTCCCAGCCTCTGAGTATACTTGTCAGTTATTCTCAGTAGTCTAGTGTGACTGATTAGTTAACTCTAGGTGAATCTAGTTAACTTATTAGTTAAGGTAATACAGAAGGGCATTGGGAATGTCTGCAGAGGAACATGGTTGCCACAGTGAGAGGATAAGTCAGACCTGGTGAAAACTCAGTGTTCACATTAGCCATCAGATGCAGAAGGAGCGGGGTGGGGAGGATCATGCTATCAATTCTAAATTTTCAAATGAACATGAAAAAATACAGGAAACACTCATTCCTTTTTGGTTTTTTTTTTTTTCTTCCCTGCTTGATAAACCTTTTCTCTTCCCTGCGTAGAACAGAGGTGAAATCCATGTAGCTATTTTCATGCAGCTATGGTTGCAACCTATACAGCATTTTTCTTTCCAAACTATTTTTACTTGGCACCAGCATAACTGACTGATGTCAACATAGCTGGAGGACAGATTAGTATTTATTAGTTAAGTGCTGCTATTGAGCCAGGAAGGAGGAGGGAGAAAGAAGCTCTATTTTTACTGGGCTTTTTATAACGGAGTGCTTGGGTGGTTTCATATCATCAGAATGGGGTATTTTGTAAAAATCAGCATTCAGAAGCCTGTCTGTTGACACAGTAGTAAGGTAGGTAAGGCTCAAGCTTGATTCCAGTTATGTCCTTGGAAAAGAAATTAACCGAGAAAAGGAGTACTGTATAGACCAGCTTTACTGAACAACATGGAGCATTGGGAGTGGAGTATTTGTTGACAATGTCCTAGCCTTGGAAAGGAGACACTATAGATGGAATTCCTTGGCAGGCAGGCTGAGTTCAGACCAACTGTAACGCCAGCCTTTATTTTATAAAAGTTGATTATAGAGATATAGGGAATGGTGGTGATGAAGCTCTAAGAAGCATGGGAATTGCTATCCAACCTCCGGCTGTGGTTCGTTGGAACTCGAGAGCATCGGGAGAGTAATTGACTGTCTTGTGGGAAGAGGGGAGATGCTGATTGCCGGAATGCCACCTTTGCCATTCTCTTGATTGGCATTTGCTCCTTTGGGAGTCATCTGCCTTTCTTGCTGAGGGAACAGAGACTGGTAACACACTGGCAACTGCTAATGAGAAAGAAGAGTCCCCAAAGGGGAAAAATGAAATGTATTATATGCCTTCCTCTGGGTTTTAAACTCTGATGTTAAAAGATATGCATGTGCAAAATCCCTCCTTCCACCCACCATCATCCACAAAACTGAAACGTTTAATACATCCTTAAGTGCTGATTTCAAAACAAGAAAGTGCAGGCCTTCCTGTAGATTGCATCTGGTGCCATATAAGAAGTCTAATGTGGTGGAAAGAGCCCTCTCTCCAGAGGCAGAGGACCAAAATCTGCTGCTGACACTTGGAAGCATTCTTGGCTTTCTCCAGTGTTCTGCTCAGTCCCATCCTTTCCTCTGTCTTACCTTCTTCTCTCTCCTACTCCCTTTAAGCATCCCTTAAAGTTATTCTCCATAGTCTAGTGTGACTAGGTCTGACTGGTTTGTTAACTCAGCTGAATCTAGTTAACTTACTAGCTAGCGGTACAGAAGGGCATTGAGAATATCTTCAGAGAAAGAAGGTTGCCAAAGGTTCAAGTTTGATCTCTAAGACTTAGTAGCTGTATGTCTTTGGGATTGTCACTTAACTTTCCTGGGCCTCAGGCTTCTGAGCTGTAAAATGAGGGAACTGGACAAGTTGACATCTAACGTTCTTTCCAGCTCTAGATGTATGTCCCTATAATCCCTTGATTACTCTGTGCCTCAGTTTCTTCATCTGTGAAATGAAAAGGTTAGATTAGATGTGCTCTAAAATCTCTTCCAGCTGTAAGTCTGTGGTTCTGTCATTCTGTGTAAACAGAATTAAACAGGTTAAACCATTACATGGGGAGTTAAAGCTCTCTGGGGCCTTTGAGCTCTAGATTAGTGACCCTTGTGGTCTTCCTTTCTTTCCTTTCAAACCTCACTTAGACATTGAGGTACCCTAGTATAATGGAAAAGCAGCTCCTTCAGGGCAGGGACTATTTTTGCCTCTCTTTATGTCCCCAATGTTTAGCACAGTGCCTGTGCTAAATGTTTAATAAACTCTTGTTGGTTGGCATGAAGGAAAGAAAGAAAGGAAGAAAGAAAGAAAGAAGGAAAGAAAACAACACCATCTTGGTTCCCAAGGAGATGCCACTTATATTGATACCAGTTTTGCAAAGTGCTTTACAGATATCATGTGACCTTTTCAGCAGTCCTCTAAGTAAGATACTTTCACCCATTTTACAGATGGGGGGTGAAGTAACTTGCCCAATGTGACAGAGCCCGTTCATGTCTAAAACAGGATTTGAACTCAGGTCTTCCTGACTCCCAAGGTCAGTGCTCTTATTCACTTTATTACCTAGCTAGCTGCCTGAAGGCATCAGGGTGCCCATCATTCAAAGGGGTAAAAATTGGGCATGGCAGTGGAAAGGGGCAATGGCGCTACAAGATATCAGGGGTTAATTGAGAAACATCATCCCTGGGGGTTTTAAGCAGCGTCTCCTTAGCCTGATTTCTCTCATTCCACCCATGACCTTCATGGCCATCGGAAATAAATATTACTTATTTGAACTTAGACTTGCTTTGACTTTTCTACTCATTTTTCTGTTTTATCCATGTTTCCTTCAATTTATAACAAGACTCATTAAAGGACTGTGGTCTACATGAGTAACTATGGTACAGAACAATACAGGAAATGGAAGACAAGATGGATACTTGAAGAACTTGATTTAGAATCTTTAAACCCCGGCTCTAATTTCAGCTCTGATCCTTGCTGTCTTGAGCAATCTGATCCTTGAGCAATTCACTTAAATCTCTCTCTGGGTTAAGTTTCCTTATCTATAAAATGAGGAGTTTCACTAGGTCAGGTAATCTCTATGCTTCCTTCTCTAAATCTTAAGGTCTTATAGGAAAGTGGTAAAGAAAGTGATATGGAGAATGTAGGCTTTTGGCATCTTGTAAGCAAGGAAGACTACCTGGAAGAGATGGGCTTGAAAAATTTTGTAGGAATTCAATTGATGAGGGAGGTAGAGGATGCCAGACATGGGGAACATCATGCCAGATAGATGGATGGATGGATGGATGGATGGATGGATAGATAGATTAGATAGATGCATAGATAGATAGATAAACAAATGATGGTTTGTTAGAGAGATAAGAGACAGCCAGATGATAGATGGATAATAGAGAGATAGACAGAAAAATGAGATTGAGCATTCACTAAGCGCATAATATTTATCAGGTGCTATACTAATTGCTGGAGATAACAAATGCAAGCAAACAAGATAGCCCCTGCCTTCAAGGAGGCTTAAAGTGGAAGGGAAGCTGGGAATCCACTTTTTGGCATCCTGGTGCAGATTGGGGTTGATGATTGAGGAGTGGTCACAGTGGGGATGAAAAGCAGAATCAATATGAAGAGGAGGGGTAGAGATAGGAAGAGAGGGAAGTGATTTGTTGGTGATATAGTCCTCTGTAAACTGGTAAGATGGAAGTGACTTGTGGATCAGTGGCTGAAGGGCTTTGGGATTAAAGCTTGAAGTTGTGGGGGGAGAGTGTGGTCCAAAGGTCAGATGAGGCTGACAATATAAATATTGTGGGAGGCAGCATGTAGTAGTGCATCGAATTACAGAATGTGGTAATCTGGAGGACTTCAGCAGCTTCCTCCTTCCCTCCCTCCCTCCCTCCCTCCCTTCCTTCCTTCCTTCCTTCCTTCCTTCCTTCCTTCCTTCCTTCCTTCCTTCCTTCCTTCCTTCCTTCCTTCCTTCCTTCCTCCCTTCCTTCCTCTTTTAATTGGCACAAAGAACTTGACTTGCATGATCAAGAGAATTGCTAGCCTTAGCCTTCCCTCTAGCTAAGACTGAAGGTGTGTGCCATCAGTTGGGGAAACTGAGACAAAGATATAATGGTTTTCTCTAAAAAATTTTTAAAATTGTTTTAATGAACATAAATCAGTATTATCTCCTTTCTTTATCCATCTAGCAATTGGAAAAAAAAGAAAAATAAAACCTTTGTAATGTATAGGCGCAGTCAAGCAAAAAATTTTCCTCTTTGGTCATGTCCAAACAACATGTCTCTTTGACACTCTAGGTAGCATGCTTCATGTCTTCCAATCATGGTTAGTCATTACGATGATAGGAGCATGTAAGTCTTAACAAGTTGTCATCTTTGCATCGTTGTTATTATATAAATCGCTCGGGTTCTACTCACTTCACTCTGCATCAATACAAATCTTTCTAAGTTTCACTGAAACCATCCTTTTCATCATTTTTAGTGCCAAAATTCGATGGACATCCATTTGGTTTCCAGTTCTTTGCTAATTCAAAAAAGACTGTCGTATTTTTGTACATGTGGGTCCCTTTCCACTTTCTTGATCTCTTTGGAATCTATGTCTAGGAGTGCTATTGCTAGGTCAAAGGATCTGTATAGTCTAGTGACTCCCCTACTTCACCCCCAATTTCACTTGTATTTTTCTCAGTGTAAAAAATTGATCACAAGGCTTTTTCCCTTTGAGAGTTGTGTTATGACTAACTTTCATCTTACTGCCAGTGAAAAAAATTAAAAGAAGCATCATGGTGAAGTAGAAAGATTAATGAATTAGGAGCCAGAGGGCCTATATTCAAACCCCACTTGTACCATTTATTGCTTGTGAGACCTTGAACAAATCATTTTAATGTCTTAGGTTTCAGTTTCCTCCAAAGTCCCAGGAGCTCTAAACCTATGATCCTCTGAAATACAACAAGCAGTTATTAAGCACTTAGTGTGTACAAAGTACTATGCTAGGGGAAATGCAAAGTTCAGATCATTTGTCAACCCTGACCTGAAGGAGTATATAGCCTCCTAAGATGATAAGCAGCCCACGCAGAAAACTGCAAAACATGTTATTATGTGCTAAACAATAGAGAGCTATATTAAAATAAAAGAAGAACAATTGCTAAATGAGGTCTGAAAGGAAGGTTGCTATGAATCTGGGCTATTAGGCAGTTCAACAAACATTTATTAAGTATCTCCTATGTGTAAGGAAGATACTTTGCTTGGGAACCAAAGATGATAACAAACCAGTCACTCCTATCAAAGAGTTTATATTCTATTGGGGGATTGGGGTTGGATAGTAGAGGGTTATAGTGTATACTCAAATAAATAAATAGAAGATATGTGAAAAGAAATGGGAAGTGCTAGCAGCTGGTAGGGCAGGGATCAGGCCTCATGTGGATGGGGTACTTGGCTCTGCTTTGGAGGAAGCTAGGTAAAAAGTGAGAGGAACATATACTCCAGACAGGAGGGCACACTCAGGGTGGTGGGAGGCAGGATAGAAGAGTGTGCGTGGGTAGTGGGTGATGGGATAGTTTGGAACAAAGATTGATGGAAGGGAATACTGTGAATTAGGACCAGCAAGGGTGGTGGAAGCCATACTGCCACTGTTGAGAATTTTGGATTTTATTGTGAAAATAAAGGGAACTGGAGATTTTTAAGCAGAGTATGTCTGTGTGTGTGTGTGTGTGTGTGTGTGTGTGTGTGTGTGTGTGTGTGTGTGTGTGTGTTAAAGAGAAAAGGAGGGAGAGGGAGAGAGAAAGGAAGTGGAGAGTGGATGGGGAGAGAGACAGAGACCAAGAGAGACAGAGACAGAGACACAGAGACAGAGAGATAGAGGGAGATAGGAGGGAGTGAGAGAAAGAGATTCATATTTTAGGAATATAATTTTGGCAGCTAGAGAAGGATCCCTGGAGGAGGTGGTGCTTAAATACATGGTTGGTTTCTATCATTTGAAATTTATAATCTTAAACAGCTTGTGATGCATCATGTCTTGGGAAGTTCACTACGACACTGTCAGTGGGATCTAAAAACGATGGTTTGAAAGATGGTGTAAAATCAAGGTAGATCCTTATGTGAGTCATCCAGTGACTACTGCATTGGGTCTGAAAATAGGTGCTCAGTAGATGTTAGGACTGCCACTTCCCGTTGCAGCTGTGGAAGCATTCTATTGAAATGTCAATAGACCACATCCATTTATATGATGTTATGGCAATATAATTGGTGAATTTCTCCTTTTTCCATGTTCTTCCTCCCTGTGACTTATTATATGACTTATTCATGGTCAGAAAAAGCGATGTGTAATGAGTCTACTGCTAGGCAGAATATTTCCCCCATGTTGCTAGGAGTTTCTTCTGTTCCTTGTAAAATGGTGGCTTTCTTTTTACTTCCTAATCGGTGGATGATAAAATAGAAAGTTTTTAGTTTCATATCCATTATTACTGAATGACTCCTGTGCAAAGGGGTTTTTGTGGTTACATGAAAAGATAATTATCCTCTAATTTAAGCTACCTATCTATCTGCTTATGTATCTATCTATCTACTTATTTGTCCATCCATCCATTTATGTTTTGAGTTCAAATCTTGACTTCGTTCTTACTAATATGAACAATTTATTTCTTCCTAATGGGCTTTATTTTCCTCATCTGTAAAAGGACAGTGTTGGACCCAATGGATTTCTCAGCTACTTTTCTAGCTTTAAGTCTATGTCCTATAATAAATAATAACAATAACTAGCAATCATGTATGGCTTAAAGGTTTACAAAGCACTTTATATATCATTTGAATCTCGCAGTCACCCTGTAGGGGAGGTGCAGTTATTGTCGTCATTTTACAGAAGAAGAAACTGAAGCAGATAGAGGTGAAGTGACTTGTCCAGAGTCACATAGCTAGTATCTGAGATACGATTTGAACTTGGGTCTTTTTGACTCCACACCCAATGTTCTGTGAATATAAATTAGTCAAGTTCCATTAGTTACTCAGCGCAGATATGTTCTGTTAAGTAGGAATGATAAAGACTTCAAAGAATCATAGTGTTATTGCTAGGAGGTACTTTTGAGGACATCTAGATGAGGAAACTGAGGCTGAGAGGTAAAGATGAGACTTGCCCAATATCACAAGACAAAGAAGTAGCAGAGCCTAGGTTCAAACTCACATCCTCTGACCCCAAATCCAGGCTTCTTCCACGGTACCACAGCATCCTTGCTGTCATTTAAGGAGATAATTACTTCCTTAAGCTCATGGATTTAGAACTGGAAGAAACTTCTTAGAGACATTTTATAGCTTAGGAAACTGAGGCACAAAAAGGTTTAGCAACTTGCTCAAAGTGTCATAAATAGATGAGATTTGAACCTGGGTCCGTTGACTCCAAATGCAGTATTGTTTTCTTTTGAGTTGGAATGCCTCTCCTATTCAAAAGACTTAAAAAAAATCTGTAATTTTCATTGGAACAAAAAAAAAAATCCCCTACTAATGAGCAAACTCCCTTCCAGCGTAGGAGTTCTTAACCTAGGGTTCATGAACTTTTCTTTGCTAAGTATATTTCATTATAATTGGTTTCCTCTATAGTCTTACACATTTTATTTGATGCATTTAAAAACATTATTCTGAGAAAGGATCCATTGACTTCACTATACTGCTTATGGGGTCCATAAATCAGAAAACTGGTTAAGAACCTTTGCCTCGGAGAGGTACCTTGGGAATCGAGACGTTCAGTGATGTACCTAGGGTTATGCAGCGAGGTTGAACCAAGGTGAGCCTCCTGACACTATTTCTCTTTCCACTTCATTGTGTTAAGGTTTAGGCCAGACCAAAAAAAAAAAGTTTCTTAGAATAGACTTTCCCATGATAGTTGAGAAAATCACCATATTTTTAGGTTCCTTTATTTGGACACATAATTAAAACAGGGCAAGAAAATTCTGACATATTTTGTGAGGAAATAATTAGAAAGGCAAACTGAGCATTTTTCAATCATAGTGC
This sequence comes from Notamacropus eugenii, assembly GCF_028372415.1. Classification (NCBI taxonomy): domain Eukaryota; kingdom Metazoa; phylum Chordata; class Mammalia; order Diprotodontia; family Macropodidae; genus Notamacropus; species Notamacropus eugenii. Next base: position 279,838,252 of record NC_092874.1, read on the forward strand.
AACAGTCAGGGAAGCTGCCCAGTCTCCACCGATGTTCGGCAAGTGGATTGGTATTATCTATCATTTTGGAACATTTGATTATTCCTCATTACTGCATTGCAAGGACGGCGTGAAGAAAGTCCAAGAAAGTTTGATCGGAATCACATGTAATGTATGGCTTGCCTCAAGAATGATGAGTTCATGTCTGTCTCTCAAAATCATTAAGCCTCCTCTCCTCTCGGCTGCATAACCCCATGTTGGGCCAGAGCCATAGAATTTTCTTCCTGTTACTTTTTATTTGTGGTATTTATGTGTTTTATAGATTATGTGACATAATAAAATGTAGCAACACTGAGCCGTGTGTGCTATATATTTTGTCCAACAGCAATGCAGAATGTTACAGCTCTGCTCTCCGCTTGGAGAAGCATCTTGCTGGGATATAAATAGATTTATAATGACTGCCGGGCTCTGTGCCGGGATATTTCCTAGTTGGTAGCTCATTACAGAGCTAACATCATTAATAAAGAAGCCACAAAAATTCACAAGTGCAGGAATATCTTTTTACATCAGGAGCTGCAAGGAAAATACCTAGCGTATGCATAATTTGAAGCTCATTTTAAAGCTATAATTTATCATAATTATCTCCATATTATAATGGCAAAACAGGTTTAATTGTGTCTGACTGGACTGGCATGATGATGAGGAGGGAAAGTTAGCAGCAGATGGCCCTGCTGTCAAAACTGCAGTCTCTTAGCCCCAAATAAAGTAACAGACTGAACGTAGCATGTATTTGGCTTCTGCTTTTTCCCCCCCTTCCTGATAAGTATGAATTAGCATTTGCTGGGATTCTGATTGTCTGGAGAGAAATAGAATTTGCCATTATTTACAGAATAGCTTCAAGGATTCAGCTTGAAGAAGACTGGGTTGTCCATCATGTAGGGGATTAACGGAAATATTTGCTCTCGCTGTAATTGAGGACGCTGGAATATCTTTCCATTTCCGTTTTCCAATATTTAATTGCGGGCCTCCTAGCACTGTAGAAATGTGTCTATTTCCGTAGACTAGACCGAATCTATTTCCGGATTTACATACTGTTTGTTCTCCCTTCCTCCTACAAAGGATTCAGCTCTTTGTATAAAGCAATGAGGAAGGGGGGGGGGGGGGGTAAATGTTTTAATATGTATAACTTGTCTGTCCGTGAACAAATAATTTATCCCAGCACCACTCAAAATATGTAATACACTTACATTTTTCCCTCTCTTTGAAAGGAGTTCAGGAGTGCCGCATCAATTCCAATATGGCCTGAAGGATTTCTCCTATATTAAACACAACACAGATGGACAGATGTGATGTGGTTTAAAAAAAAAAAAAAAACCCCACAAGACAACAACATCACAGTCATAAATGCCTTGGAGAATCTGAGGATTTAAGATGACATTCATAAAAATTCAAAGTATGGAATTAAAAAAAAACCATCCTATCTCTTTGTCTTCGAAGACTTGGTAAACCCAAGAGGAATAAAATAAGCAGGTGGTGATTACCCTGCTGGATGGTCAGTGCAAGTAAATTAACTGCTTCAGCTGATAGAAAAGCGTCGCCAGCCCCAGCAACTTAAGCGAAGGTGACATGCTATCTACAAAATAATGTGAATTCTAAAGTGCAGCTTAACCCCAAAGTAAAGGAGAGGGAGAGGGAGAGAGAGACGGAGAGGGAGAGACAGGGAGCGGGGCGGGGGGAGAGGGGAGGGAAAAATGGAGCAATCTGCCAGACTAAAATAATGTGCGACAGAGAAATTATTCGGAAATGGAACTGGTTATAGAGACACAGATTTATGATTTGGTTGCTGTCATGATAAATTTGCCTCAGCTATGCCCATGCATGTTAAAGAATTCAAGTCTTGAAATGAGGGTGGCATTGTAGAGGGCTTTGCACAACTGGAAATGCATTCTAAAAACGTAAAGGGATAAATGATCTCTTTGGGGGGAAAAAAGGCTCTATTAGGTATATCCCATACATGGGAAGGAAGTAAATCTTTGGTTAGCAAATTAATGTAAGGTTCACTGGCCATAAAGAATTTGAGTCTATGAAAAGAATGAAATATGATCACTCATTGATGGGAACTGTTCAGAAGGTTGTATCTGACTGATGTGAGAAAGGTCATTTTGATAAAATACTGTACTATTACTTTAAGTTATATTCATTCTTTGGTCCTGGGGTTGCTCACTTGGATTTACCATTGGTTACAAGTTACTTATTCAATGCTGGTGACTCCAGAAAAGGCTTTATTCAATACCCTACATGTACAACTTTCTATTTACAGTAGTTTTTCCACATAGTAATATTTGTTCCAATGCTACAAATTGAATCTCTGCATAACCAACTCCTATGAAAAAATAGAAATTGGCAGGAGATGTAGAATCCATGCGTTTCAAAAATCTCAAGTGGAAATAATGTAATTGCTCTCATGTAGCCTCTAGGAAAATAGGAAGTGTCTCAGGTGCTTGTCTCCAGCCTGCATTGTGACAAACTCAAGGTCTTTGGTATTCTTCCACTGCCATGTCATACACCACAACTCAGCTTTCCATCGATCTGTTTGCCCCAAGAACTCTTAATGTATTCTGCTCCAGTTTGGAAATTTCCAACAATCCTGAGTTAGTATGCATTCTTTGGAACCTTCTTTTGAATAATTATGGTCACTTTTAATCCCAGAGTTTGACTTCTATTCATTCTTGATTTTAATTCCATAATTGGCCCCTTCCTGTGTTATCTACCTCATCTCCCCAAGTCCCCTGCTTGATCCTTTCCCTCCAATTAGCCTCTTCTCCTAACTCCTCTTGTTCTCTCCTCTCACTTCTACGTCCTCTCCCGAGGTGTCCTTTGCCGTTCTTCAGCTAAAATGCTGGAACTCACCCACTTGGTTTGCAAATAGACCTTTGATTTTATGATTGTATTTTTGTCTTTATTTTTTTAAATTCAACTAGTGATTTCACTGGTGAAAGGAACTATCTGGTGAGGAAACTCCCCCTACCAATGTAGATCAGCAACTTACAGGTTAAATCCTCACTCATAGCCTACTCATTCCAACTGTTAGAAGCTATTGGAAGTACTGAGAGTTAAGTGATTAGCCCAGGTTCACACAACCAATTAGTCAGTAAGCATTAATTAAGCACCTACTATGTGCCAGGCAGGGTGAGGAGCTCCTAGAGTACAAAGAAAGGCAAAATCTCACAGGCTAGATATGAACCAAGTCTTTCTGACTCCTAGGTCATCCATCTACCCTGGGCCATACTCCCCATCATAATTTGGAATGGATTTTGTAAAATAAATGAGTCCTACTTGAAAAGAGGAATTTCTTTTGGTTTGTGTTGAGTAGAAGAGAGCATGAGGGGCAGGATGCTGAATGTTGGGATTGGGTTCAGGAAGACCTGGGTTTAAATACCAGTGTTGACATTTAACCAGTTTTATGAACCTAGGCAAATCGCTTAAAATCTCAGAGCCTCAGCCATCCTTGTAGCTCTTGGAATGGGTAGGTTATGAAGTGAGTAGGGGGACGAAATCCTGGAGCTAGAGAAATCAGAGACCTATTATTCCTTCACTTGACTGGTTCCTATGTGCAAAGTATTGTGGTAGGCACTAAGATAGATTAAAATTAAAAACAATTCCTGCTCTCAGGATGCTTACTTTCTTCTACCAGAACCTTAAGCAAACAAAGGGGCAGATTCATTATTGAACTCAGATCATTTAACAGTTGAAATAACCTCCAAAGAAAGAAAAGAATGAGGTTTTTTTTTTTCAGGGTTTACATCCCCATTAAAATTCGCTTCTATTTAATTCAAGGAACATTCATTAGGTGCTTGTGTATACATTCCTTGGGTATCTCAAACTTAGCAATAGTGATAGAGACTGACCTGTGAGGCCAGTGGTGGAAGGAAGTGAGATTTCCTCTGCCCAATGAAGCTCATCAGCTTCTCTGAAACTTACAGAATTTGGGTCTTTTGGCTTTCAAGGGCGCTTCTCTTCCCACTACACTAGGATGCTTTTTTATCTCAAACTTAATGTGTCCAAAATGGAATTTATTATTTCCTTGGAATAGCCCATTCCATCCAAACTTGCTTATTTCAGTTGAGTGAAGCTCTATCCTTTGAATCAATTATCCAGGTTCATAACCTCATCCTTCACCCTTCCTTCTTCCTCACCTTCTGGAGCCAATGGGTCACCAAATCTTACCATGTCTACATACTTATGTAATGTGTCTCCTCTCTACTCCCCAGCTCACTTCCAGTCCTACTCACTTCTTACCTTATCACTTATTGCAGCACTTTCATTTGGTCCTCCATTCTTCCTTCCTCAAATCCATCCCATAAACAGTTACCAAAATTATCTTCTTCAAGTTTAAGAATGGCCAGAAAACTTCCTTATGCCTTTCCTCTTTTTTCCCTGTTGCCTCTAGGAAAAAAATGAATCCAATTCACTCATTCACTCACTTCCCTTCTAATACCCTCACAACCTGCTTTTGCTTTATTTACCTTTCCAGGACTATTTCAAATTGCTCCCCTTCACATTCTTATGTTCTAGATAAATTGTATTCCCATCCTCTTTAGTACATCTTCCTCCTTAGTGGTGTTGTCTCCTATGCCTGACGTGCATTTCCTCTTTGTCCATCCCCACTCCTCCTTGTTCCTTCAATGATTAGATTGTCTGTCATTTTTGTTGTCATTTCAGTCTCTTCATGGCTCCATTTGGGGTTTGCTTGGCAGAAATACTGGAGTGGCTTGCCATTCCCTTCTCTAGCTCATTTTATAGATGAGGAAACTGAGGCAATTAGGGTGAAGTGATTTGCCCAGGGTCCCTCAGCTAGTAAGTGTCTGAGGCTGGATTTGAATTCCAAAAGATGTCTTCCTGGCTCTATGCCTAGCACTTTATCCATATGCCTCCAATTTTTTTTTAGGCAAAGCCTTTCCTGAACCTCTTCATGGTTAATTCTCTCTTCCTCCTCCAATTATTGGGGATATACTTACATGTTACATTTTATATCTTCTCCCCACCAACCTCCAGTACAACATTAAGTCTCTTTAGGGCAGGAACTGTCTTCCTTTTATTTTTGTATTGCTAGGCTCTAGCAGAATAAATACTTGTGGGACTGGATTGGATACAAGACACAGTACTAGGCACAGAGGAAAAAAGTTCAAAAAAATTTCACCACCTGCCCTCAAGCGTCTGACATTCTACTGGGATCTCAGTCAGTTCCTCAGGGTCATGGACTTCATGCTTTGTAAAAGCAAGGTGAAGCCATAAATTCTTGTATACTCATAAGTTGCCGACCATTTTAGAACTCAGATTCTCTTACATGTAATTCTAATTCTTTCTAATAGGTTTATGTATTTTTTAATTGTGTTATGCCTAGCTTGATAGGACTTACATTGGACAGCTTCTTCTTTTTAAATGCAAATTCTTAAGCAAGAGTTTCTTTTGTCAGCGTCAAAACTTACCTGCAAATGATATTTCCTTTTTTAAAATATTCCTTTCCATGTCTAAAATAACCATAGAAACGCAGGATCTGTTAAGGTCCTTGACATATGATAGGTGTCTGAAATAGTTGCCCAAAACAAAGGAGATAAAGAAATTCAAAGGGGCATAAAGAGCTCTGAGGAAGAATCTTTAAATGCAGGGGTTCCTATTGTGTTTTGGCCAAATTAGAAATGGGATGTAGAAAAGTTAATCGTAGGAAAAGAGAAAAAATTCAAATGTGATGAACCTTTTCCATAGTATATCAAATTGATCTTTGGAAACCTTTTTCCTTTAGAAACATATCAAGGAGCTTAGTTTGCAGTCCATCGGTCATTCACTCAAGCAATGTTTATTAAATACCAACTAGGTTTAAGGGACTGTGTTAATCATGAAATTAGGATTAACTTTGTCATCGTGTATTTGAGTAGAAAAAATGAGACAATGTATGTAATACAAACTTTAAAGTGTGATATCAATGAGAGCTACTAGGGATGGTGAGATAGGACTGGACCCCTGATTTCACGGACATAGGAAACTCCCAGATGAGGAGAATCCTTTTGGCAATTCAGATTGGCACCTTTAGTGCACCTTAGAGAGTTGCTTGGGGGCACTGAGACTTTCAATGATTTTCCCATGTCCCTCAGCCTGGACGTGTGAGAAATCAAACAGGCATCTTGGTCCAAGGTCTGCTCTCTATCCCCAACATAACTTTGTTCTCATCTTTTTTATGGAGTTCAGAGAGAAATAGTCCTGGATCACGATTCCTCTTCTATTATTATTTTATATTTAATATTCTATGGATTATTGCACAGGTGGCTAAACTGGCTGGTTTTTGTGAGTGATTAAGTAGCATCATGTTGAAAGGACTTTTTTTTAGGATGGCTGTAGCAGAAAACAAAACTGCAAGGCTGACATACCTGGTCCTGTCCCCTCATGAATTCGATTATTTTTCTGTCAGGTGTCTCCGTTTTAAAAGTTTTTCATTCCCTATAAGTTGGAGACTATGAACATTTTGTGTGATGACATTCATTAAAGTGGTTATTCTCAAGTTTTTTATAGATCAGTATTACATTTGGGTGATTATAGGCGGTTTTTGCCTCCATAGCAATAAAGCTTCCAGACTGACAACTGCTCCGCACTTTATAGTCTCTGAGCATTGACTGGGAACAAAGAGAGGTAAAGTTTCTTGCCCAGGGTCAGTTAGTGTGTGTCAGAAACAGGCTCTGAATGTAGATTTTTCTGAATATAAAACAGTTTCACTCATTATTTCCCTGTCTACTCTCCACACTACATGTAATAACAGTTATAATAAAAACAGCGATCATTTCTATAGAACTTTAATAACAGTTGTAATAAAACAGCTATTGTTCTCATAGAACTTTAATAACCATTATAATAAAAATCTCTATTGTTTCTACCGAACTTTAATCATAATAAAAATAGTTATTGTTTCTATAGACCTTTAATTACAATTATAATAAAAATCTCTCTCATATCTATAGAACTTTAGCAGCAATCATAATAAAAATTACTATCATTTCTATAGAACTTTAAAGTGCATGATATTATCTCACCTGATTTTCGTAACAGCCCTGTGAAACAGCTGTTATTATTATCCCAGTTTTATAGATGAGGAAATTGATAGCGAACATTTCTTTAACACCTACTGTGTGCTAGGAACTGTGTTGAATGATTTTCAATTATTATCTTATTTGATCCTCACAACAACTCTCGGGAGTCTTTACTATTATCATCTTTATTTTTGCAGAGGGGAAACTGAGGCAGAGATTGGTTGAATGACTTGCCCAGGGTCACCCAGGTAATAAGTGTCTGAGGCAGGATGTCATCCTGGGCTTTCCTAACTTCAAAGTCAGCTGTTCCTTCCTCTCTATCCATTACCCACACTGCATATAATCCTAATGTAGTAATAGTATCTATTGCTGATTTATAACTTTAAGTTCATTAAACATTTCACATGTTATCTCATTTGATCCTAAAAGCAAACCCAGAAGATAAGGGATGTTAGTACCTTTGTTTTACAGGTGAGGAAACTGAGGTAGGTTGTTATTGTTTGTTTTTCATTTTCAAAGAGGACCGATGACAGTAATGAGAATGATACAAGAGACTTGCATGTGGCTAAGTGGATGATCAAGGAGCAGCCGGTTAGTTACGTGTCAGAGGCCAGATTTGAACACATCTGAACTCAGATTTGTCTTCTCTGAGAACAAAGGACCAGTAGCAGCTACTTTACTCCAGGTCCCTGGTCTATTTCCTAAGCCACACTTATTTTTATGACTGACCTATCCTTATCCTATAGATTACCTTTTTTTTAAAGTCTACTTTTTAATTTTAATATTAATTTCCTTTGGAAAATGGGATTCAGAGAGGTTGAAATACACCAGATGATTGGAGAGATTGTCCTATAATAAATTCAGGTAGTATGTGAGTTCACCCATCTAGAAGTCATGCCATCTCCTGAATATAACCGAATAATATGTAGAAACTGGCAAACTTCAAAATTAATAGCTTTTCCATTCTCCTGTTGAGTGTTTACATAAAAAATAAATAAATAAAAGTAGCAGTTGTTATCTTAGGAAGAAACCAGACACTGACTGATTCCTTGTGTCTAAAAAAAATAATTCGAGTACGCTCTTCAAGTTTCTTTTTCCTTTGTAGCAGAGAGGAATGGTTAAAAATAAATGAAGACAATATTACATCAAAACAGGTCCAGAGCTCTCAGAGGTTTACGGGCTGTTACCATGGCATCCTCTATGGCAGCTGCCCAGCTGAGTTTGGCAATGTCCCCTTCACAAAACGGGCCTAACTTTTGTTTCCTGCATGAACAGTGAGACTCCAAAGGCCTATGTTGACAGGTAATGAGATTTAATTCACAAGGAGAAAAAAGAGAGAGAGGGAGCAAATATCCATATTCATTGCTTAATCAAATAAAATTCTTTTAGAGGATTCTGGGAATTCTCTATAGTTGCTTCCTTTTGATAGCTGTAAACAAATTACTTTACGAATAACTTTTTAATCTGAAAAGAGAAGAGCTGTTCTCTACTTGATCTGTCCCTTTGGGTGGTCCCAGTCAGAGAGGCCCAGCCTTCTTCCTGATGGCTTGGCTGCTGAAGAGCTATCCAGCATTAAGGCTGACAGCTGTAGACCTCTTTTTGTTAGGGGATAACAAACACCCCTTGCAGAGGACGGAGCCAGAGCCCAGCTTGCAGTATGCCCAATTAGGGAAGCTAAAATCTCATTTGTTTCACCATGGGAGCCTCGGAAAGCACACCGTTTTGCCCTCATTACAGTATTTTTAACTTTACAAAAACAATTTCATTATGGAAATTAAAGAAGCTCATTTGGCCTTCGTGCACATGCAGAAGTTAATAAATTCCAAAAGTATTTCAACTACCCCAGCATGGAATTTTGTCTTCACTTAATCACAACCAATGGTTTAAAAAAAATAGAAGGAAAGAAAAGAAAAAAAGGGGGAGAGGGTGCTTTTGTTCCAAAGAAAATTATCATTTTCATTTGCTGTTTGCTGTGCTTTGATTAAAAAGCAAACAAACCTGCAAGAAAAAAATTAACTTCCGCTGTGTTACAATGCAGAGGATTTACGGAAGTGGATCTTGGGGAGGTCTTGGTGGAGAGAGCACAGATGTTTGGCATGTCCTATTGTATGCGAATTTGACCCAAGATAACTAAGGAGACTATGCCTACATTGATCAAGTAAAGCTTTCATTTAAGCAAGAGAAATTAAATAGGCAACGTGCCTTCGAGGAGAAGTAGAGTCAAGGAGACCAGAGTTCAAATCCTATTTCTTGACACACATTGGCCATGTGGCCATGGGCAAATCACTAAATGCTCAAATTCTCAGAAAACTCTAAAACTGTAAGTTTTTGATGAAATGTTGGGCTCCATCAGTGGAGGGGTTTTCCACACTAGGAATTCCTCATATAGATGAAGTCGTGGGTCCGGGCATGTACTTTCGTGATATGAAGTCATACATTCCATTTGTCAAATGTACCTTGAAAAGAGGTGTGGTCTTTAGCCTTTCTTTAGATTTAACTCTCTCTTCAGTTTTAATACAGCACCTGACATATGATAGGTCCTGAATAATTGCTTGCTGACTGATGCCTTGAGTGGACAATTCACTCCTGGCTTTTGAGGTAGAAGTCAGCAGTCACTATGATTTAAAAAAATCAGAAACTTTGGTGACTCGGTTAATTTTGCTAATTGGGTGATAGATATAGATAGAACCAGCAAGGACCTCACATACCAACTCAGAGGGGAAACTGAGACCCAGGGAGATGAAAAGATTTGCTTTAACATGTTGAGGGGGTTCACCCAAAATACAGGAGCTTTCCATGCTTTTACTCATGGACTTGGAGTTAGGAAGTCACTGAATTCAAATCTTGTCTCTGAATAATACCACTTACCTCTCAGGATTGTTGTGCGGATCAGATTTAATATTATTTGTAAAGTACTTAGCACAGAGTGTGGCATACAGTAGGGATTTAATAAATGTCTGTTTCCTTCCTGTTTTCCTTCTCTAGGCCTCAGTTGCATCATCAATAAAGTGGAGATGACAATAATTCCTACCACTCAAGGGGTTATTATGAGGAACCAATCTAGTACATCTGGAAAATATTGGGTATCCCCAGTGGCTGACACAGAAACTGGCCGGGTAAGTCACTCACCTTCTCACCACTCCTGGCAATTTCCTATATCTTTCAAGGAAATATTAGAAGGAAAGAATAATGGAGCAGAGAGAGTTTCAGGTCCATCCCCGACCCTTTACAGATGAGGAAACTGAGACCCAGAGAGTGTAAGGCAAAAAATACAACCTTAAGTTATAAGGCACTGATCCATATTGGTAAAGGAGAAAATAATTTATCAACAACCAGTGAGCCACTGTTTATCAGGACCCAGTGCTGCCTGAGAGAGGCAGACTCTTCCACAGACACTGGTATGTTTGGTTTTCATTGTTGTCTGACTCTTTGCGACTCTATTTAGGGTTTTCTTGGGAGAGATACTGAAGTGGTTTCTATACACATATTCCTTCTTCAGTCAATCAGTCAGTCAGTCAGTCAGTCAGTCAATAAACATTTATCTGGGGATACAGAGGAAAGTCAAAACAAAAGAACCAATAAAAAAAAAAAAACAGTCTCTGTAGCTGGGAGATCTGAATCCCATTTATTTCGAAGAGGAGGAGTTCATGTTAAATGTTCTTTTGGGAGACAACTGAAAATTTAGAGATAGATGACTAGTTTGTGATGACATGGCAATCTGATAGAGTTGGAGGCTCCTCTAAACCTAACCCTGACCGTAACCATCAAAACAAATTTCTTTCCTCCTTGTTGATATCCTATCTCTTCCTTTTCCTTCTCTCGAAGGGTGAGTGTCCTTCAAGGATCTATTCTCTGATCTCTCTCTCTTTTGCCTTTATTACATGGCTCTACCTTGACCATCGCTCCCAACCTCTCCCTTTGCTTTGAAAATCTTGTCCTGTGCGCTCTGTTGCATTCTTACTCACCCCTCAAAGCTCCAGTAAAATACGTGCATTTATTCTTCCCTCCCTCCCCAACAATTTATTGTCTCCTATGTCCCAGGCACAGTGTTAAGTGCAGGACAAAAACATGAACTCCAACGGCCCCTGCCTTCAAGGAGTTTGCATGCTACTGTTTGCTCTACAAGCATAATTAGTCATTAGATTCAAATGCTCCTATTAGCTCAGAGACCAAATTATGGATAGAGAATGAAATGGGACCTCATTAGGAGCAAGGACTTTATTCACTTTTGTCCTTATACCTCTAGTGTCTAGCTTGGAACATATGAGGTGCTTAGCAAAGCATAGTTGTTGATTGATTGATTGTGCAATCAAGTGAATTGGATTCACCACCCATGAAAGAAGATACTCACGTTAGGCACAGATATGATGGGGATTTTAACACCACTGGCATTTATGTCTCAGCATGATCAATCTATTGATCAACAAGTATTTATTAATTACCTACTATACGTCAAGCATCGTGTTAGCCACAATTCAATGCCTTCTTTTGAATTTAAAGAATTTTAGAATTGTAGGTACCTTAGAGTATTTCAGGTCCATTCCCTGTGTGATGAGTGTGTGAGAGAGGAAATTGATTTCCGGAGAGATTGTGACCAGGATGTGGTTGCACAGATAGTTCCTGGAAAAACTGGGACTAGAACCCAGGCCCTTAGTCCACTACCAATATCTTTTATATTTTAAGAAAATACTTAAGGTGTTAAAATCCAAATAGAATCTTCTAGTGCCTCACAGCAATGGGAAAATTAATTCACCAAGCCTGGGATATATTAAACTTCAATAGCCTTGGACATGTGAGCAGTTATATTAACTCATCTAGGAGAGATGGGCTATTGATAAATAGACTTGGCAGCTAGTGCAAATACAAATCGCTTTCATTAGCTTAGAAGTCGATGCTTCTTTTTAAACATTAGGCACACCTCTGGAGAAATACAATCATCACTCTCAAGTTACTGAAGAAGTTAAAGCTTTGAAGGAAGTTTAAATAAAAATCGAAAGAGAAACATGTTGTACGCTGGGGGGGTAGCCTACCCTATAGGGCCACTGAGGCTCATTAGGAAAATGGCATCATTTCCTTTGTTCTTATTTCTTTAACCACTGACCTTTCTAAGTAAGAGACCTTTCTTCAAATGGAATGGACTTAGTGGCTCCAGATTTTTTTTTCATAAAGTAATGGCAGAAAGATCCCTGAGGAAGTGGGTGAAATTTCAATGTTACCACGAATTTTGCCTCTCTGACCCTCTGTTTTCTCGTTAGTAAAACAAAGAGATTGAACCAGATAATCTCTAAATTGATTCTATTGATTACTGGGGGGATTTCTTTCCCAGAGAAACAGAATACATAATCTAAAAGAGGATATATAGGAGATGGACCAGAGGATCACTGATTTAGAAAAGAAAGGGACCTTACAGGCCATTGGGTACAACCCCCTAGCTTTAATATGAGGCAACTGAGGCACAGAAACTTGTTTAGAGTTACTCAGTTAGTAAAGAATCTGAGTTGGGATTTGAATTTAAGTCTCTCCTCTACATCACACTACCTAAAACAAATAAGGATTTAGTAAACACCTACTATGTGCCAGTAATATATAAGACACTGAAGATGCCAAGATAGAAGATAAAACTGTCACCTCCCTTAAAAAACTTAAGTTCCATTGGGAGAAAGCTGATATATACACATATAAGAAGTAAAAAGCAAATATGAAGTAATTTTTGAGGCAATGGGAGAGGAAAACATTAGTCTAATATCTTGGGTTCTGTGACCTAATGTAACACTTCTTTTAATTTTGTTTTCGGCTGAAAAATCTGAAGTCATGTCTATTCATCCATTGAATAGACGTGATCATTAACTACCCCAAGTCTATCATAACAGTCACTACTTCCTAGAACTTTTAATTTCAGGTAGGTTGATGGATGAACAGATTAACCTTCCACTCTCGTCTAGGATTCTAATAAAGCTGTTTAATTTCCCCAACTTATCTTATGTTTCCACCGTCTTTTCTTCTAGTGAGATCCTCTGTTTTGATCCCTGTAGCCCCTCAGTTCCCCAAAGCCCTTCCATCCCTTTGGTGGTCTCAAAAGACAACCTCAGCACCATTGGTTACTGATTCAGTGATGGCTTTTAGGCTCCTGCCCACAGGATCAAAATGAGAACCAACCTTTGTCTCCGCCACAAATCCTATCAAAGAGTTTCCATCTAAACTCAAATCCCTTTCAAATGCAAATCAACAAGTTGAGCAGAGATGCAAACACAGGATGGAATCCTTAGCAGATGAAGCAGCTTGCAGACTCTGCTCCAGTTGTTAAGTACAGCTTGACTAGTTTTGACCAAAAAAATAAAGTGGAGAGGGTCTCCTTAATGAGGCTTTTCTTTGTTTACATCAAAGATAGCACAGGTGGCCAGTTGGAAAATAGCTTAATCTGATTCAAGTAGAGGCTGCTCTAACAGGTAAAGATGGACTTCCTTTGGTTTCTTTCTTTGATGTTTTTTTGGAAGGGATGGGATAAATATTTCCTGTTGCTATTAATCTTTAGGGGCCATGATTAAGATGATAAAAGAGCAGTTAAAAATGGAATGGAAATAAGGTCTCTCAATTTGAGAAAGTAGGGGAGAAAATTATCCATCACCTACCCATCCATCCATCCATCCACTCATCCATCCATCCATTTATTCATCTATCCATCTACAGTTATTCAATATTCTCTGTTCAT